>NW_016157115.1:448038-460195 GCF_001687245.7 Rhagoletis zephyria | reverse complement strand
TAAGCTTAAAATTGTACTTCCTCACTCTTGTACTTCACTTCATCGACTGACTTCAACTTCGCTGCAAATTGAACAAAGCAAAACATGATTTTTATGCGAGACAAATTTCCACAGAAAGTAACGGTAGAAAAAGAATTTTTGGGTATTCATTCTATTTTTCAGCTGACTACGATGCAGCATTCTACCTTGCATTCTCCGAAATGAAGCAAAGAAGCGAAATAAAAAAAATATTGTAGGACATTCTACTTTGCATTCCCTGAAATTAAGCAAAGAAGCGAGACAAATAAAATATTGTAGGACATTCTACTTTGCATTTCCGGAAATGAAGCAAAGAAACGAATTAAAAAAGAAATATTATAGGACATTCTACTTTGCATTCCCCAAAATCAAACAAAGAAGCGAAATAAATAAAATATTGTTGGACATTCTACTTTGCATTACCGGCAATGCCTAAAAGAAGCAGAAAAATTCGAAGGCATTATAACGCTATGCCTTCTAGAACACGTTACCACTAAAAGCGATTACCGATTTTTTGCTGGGAACTTTCATCAAGAAGCGTAGACACGCTTGATACGTCTTTGTCGAAACACTCTGGATACTGCCGAAAAACTGCAAGATAACTCAACAGGTAAGATGGATACTCTGCGAAATGGCTTAACGGTTTTAAAAGAACTCGTGCAAAGACGAAAGTTCATTATGGACAACTGTGGCACTACATAGAGTGGCTACGAGAGTTTTTGAGCCTCGCTACATTACACTTTCTCAAGAGTTTATGACAGTACAACGAGGCTTGAACAAACTCTTACGATGCCACTGATCATTCACACTGTTAGCATTGAAGAAGTTGTTTCGAAAAATGCGAGTTCATATGTATCATATTTTTTACTTTACTTTATCTATTAACTCGCCTTAGAATATCAAGATTGGCGTATCAATTATAAACTCAACAAACCATGCTACTCTTCTTGAAGCAATTAGTTTCCAGGAGTTGTTTTTTATTGTTGTTCTCGCCCAATTAATTATTCAAATAGAAATTCTCATATCCTGCAACAAAAGTACCTAAATTTAGCAACCCCAGCGGCCGGCAGACAGCAAACTTGACAGTCAGCCTAACCGAAAGTTGGCTTCGGCCTCAACCATAATGACACACAAATGCACACCAGCACATGCAAATCCGTAAGTATTGCACAAACAAAAATTTATGGTTGTAAATTGTTTTGGCTCATAAGGTTAAGCGAACGTATGGCGCTTTAAAGGTCTCATGACGCAGCCACAGACAACAAAAATAAAAACCATATAAAATGCAACGAGGGGACTAATAACAACATTTTAGTGTTAACAGTCGGCCATCAGACCAAATATTTTTCGAAATTGCGGCACTTTATGAGCGCCACGGAAAAGGCGCTACTCTTGCTGCGCTCAACTTCAAGCTTTGATGTGGTACTATGTGTGGGCTAAGTGTTTGGGATTGCCCTTTTTTGGACCATCATCAGAGAAAATAAGAAAAGGGCACAGAGGGCAGCCCAGTCATATGAGAACATATGCGTTTGGCATCCTGTGGTTAGACGAGTAGCAGTTGGTATTGGTGGAAAGGTGAAAAGAAGGCTGAACGATCGCAGCTTATGCACGTTTGCATACAAATTAAAGGGTCTTGCTGTTGGAAACTTTTTCCTGCCCAAAAGGGGCAGTAAAACAGTAAAATGAAATGAAAGCTTTGGCATTTGCAACACTCCCTTGAAATTGGTTAGAATGTTTGTTTGTTTGTTGGTCTTACTGTTGATGATTGTAATCCGGTTTGTTAGTTATGTGCTTCTTAATTGAGTTCACAGGCACATGACCTGAATCTATGATTTTGGCCGTGGCATTCAAATGCCTTGTTTGTATCAAGTGGAATCTTCTTCAGGACCTCGTTATCCTTTTCCCATCAACATCAGCTGTGACGAGTAAAGCATCAAGGTAAGGAATTTACGGCTAATGAAAAAAATATATACGTACGTACATACATAGCTACACAACTTCCCACAGCCGCTGGGCTTTTCTACATTACCGTTATGTAGCAACAACAGACAGGTGAGCTTTCCTAAATATTTCCACATATATATTTAGGTCTTGGCGTATTCTGATGTTTTAGTATGAGGCATCCCACCGCTAAAGTTTATGTGCTACGCGAATACTCGTCAGACATTTCCTTCCGTTTCGGCACGAAGAAAGAAAAAACTCAGATATCCTCAGATTGGTAACAGCAGTGCACACCTTTATGTATCTTGTTTGTTAGTGTGGGCTGACTCGTGCATATTGAAACATCTGCGCCGGAACGTTAACTCCAGAGTTGATTTCACTTATCTCTTCATATTTTTATGCAGCAACATTTACTATGTATGCACAGATTGCTTCCTTCGCCCCACTCAGAGCTACATGATGGGAGACAACAAAGCATCTATTCGTGTGTGTACACCATGTAATACATTTTGTGAGAAAAATGATAATAAAACGGAGTTGGAGCGGGTTAGTAAGCAGCCAGGTAAGCTCAAAGTTAATTTTCAAAAATATACACATCATAATTTATTTTAATTGCTTCAGAATGCTGAACAGAAAATTTATTGACCATTCTGTCATATGCTTGCATCACTAAATGAAACATACATACACATCTATGTTAGTATGTAGCAATATGTGTATGCGTTTATTTCATCGCAAATTCACAGCTTTTACGTGCATCAAGAGGAGTCTAGCAATTTATGGGGCGGATTAGGACTCACTCGTACCAACCGAATTCCCCCGATAGTTAACTGGCTGACCATTTGTCTATAGCCGCATTTGCTATTGCTATTACCGCTTGGAGTAGTATAGTAACCGTTCAATTGCTGCACACAAGCAGGGATGAATGCTTCTCAATAACCTACCTCTGTTTTGCTCGAACGTTACTGAGCACAGATAAATGGGTATAACAAATTAAATTTGTTTAGCCCGAACTCTTACTGGAGCTAAGACAAACGGTCAGAGATGCCAACTCTATAGAAGCCAAATTCCTAAAAAAAATCCCCAATTTTCAATCTAATTCCTCCAAATGATTTTCTTCCATTAATTAGGGCACTTGGGTCTCTTTCCAATAAAAATATGAATATAGTTTTAATATAATAGGGGTGTACAATTTTGAAACAGGTACAAGAGTTTACAAGGGTGTTAAAAAAACGCAGCATACTAAACTAAATTTCCGGTAGAAATGGTTTGATAGATTTAAACGATTTTGATTCGAGTTTCACTATAATCGCCGCTTAATATAACCCATAACGACTTCTGCAGAAGCGCCTTGATGAAGAAAAGTCTGAAGCTATGCCATTCAAAAGACTTAAATTTTCATACTCGTATGTTATTTAATAAAATACGTGGAATAGTTATGATTTTTAACTGATTTAAAAAAAAGTGGAGGTTGTCAATTGGTTGGAATCTTTTTTGTGTGTGTTGCCGGATAACTTGGGCCACATAACCCATTTCCAATGATTTTTAAGGAATGGTCCTTCAAGGGTGGTCTATTAGAGTTTTGTTATGGTTTGATCATTGTGTTATGAATTAAGTAACGGTTCTCCAAAATTTTTAAACGAGCATTGAAGTCGGCAGAACTCTTTAAAAAATACTTGTTCTGTTGCTTTTTCGTACCTGCATAACGCTGTTTGGAAAAAAGTAAAAAAATATATTCTTATAAAAAAGCAAACAAAAATAAATACGCATTAAAAAATATGCCAATGCTAACTACGACATTAGCCAAAATGAGCCCTAAAAATTTTATTAAATGCGATGAAAAAAGCTCATAGTAATAACATATCTTCGTTTAAAGTACCAAGCCGCGTATCACCAAAATGCAAAACCGCGTATGTGAGGTAGCATAAATTAATTTCTAGAGAGTAAAAACACTCATATTTCAAAATGGTTCCCTTTTTTATTGTATTTCTTGTTAGTATATTTCAGGACGAATGGATAAGGCTTGAGCCAACAGGTGGTGTGAGCAAATCCAGTTTTTCGCCAAAAATGCCATTTACGCGGGTTTGCAGAACGACTATACACGGTTTTGTACTTTAAACGACGATATGTACGTATATCAATAACTAGCACAATAAATATTTTTGCGGAGTTAGGTATAATTCAGGAATCACTTTACTTGATCATGAAGTACAAACGACCACAGTTAAGTTAAAAGAACAAAACCTTTAAATTTTTAGTGACCGAATCCACTAATTTTTCTATTTTTTAAACATTTTATATAGTAGCTCATATTTTTATTAGAGTTTGTGACTTGTTTTATGAAACATTCTCCCAGTTGGCATCCCTGCAAGTGGCTCATCTGTTGTGGAAGGATCTCCCCTTCAAACTGTATGTTTATGTATGTGTGCGTGTGCATGAAAATTTATCCAAGGCATATGTGGAGCCAAAATTGAAAGCTAAGTGGAGGATAGGTATAATTGAATTTTTCAAAGTCTTGCATTTATAACATTACTAAAATTTTATTTATTGCAGCTAGATACATATAAACTTATGAATGTACGAGTACTATCGACATGAATAAAGGATACCTAAAAACAAAGATAATTCATATGGTTCGAAGTAACTGGAAAAAGCAAAAACTAGGCAAAAATTTCAAAACACTTGTGGTCAAAATATAAAAGATATAACTTACATACATAGTATTTACGCTCGTATAGAAACTGTTTTCATAGTTCGAGTTTACCTTCGTTTATTTTTTAGTTTTCGTACCAAAACATGAGCAAATAACTTGCAAAGTTATTGAGTTAACTCTTCACTATAAAAAAAGTCATAGGCAACCGTCTAAATATACTTACTAGCTAATATTTGGCGTATTTTGCGACGCATGTGTAATAAATCCTTTAACACATCTTAACTTAACATATACTAAGAGTAAAGATTATTTTAAAAGTATATAAGCACTTTACAAACATCGAAACATTAATGTTAATGAGAATTAATTTTACAACAACATCCTATTTCAGAATCCGGTTAAATAACGCCCTGTTTTAGAATTTCATTGGAAAATGCCCTATCTCAGAAACATTTTCAAGAACGCCTTATCTCAGAATTTAGTTCAAGAACGCCTTATCTCAGAATTTGGTTCTCAACTGAAACTATATTGAAAATATGTTGTTTTTGTACCGAATTCTGAGATTGGGCGTTGTTCTTCAATCAAATTCAGACATATAACGTTCTTTAACCAAATTCTGAAAAAGGGTGTTCTTGAAACATTTTCTAAGATAGAGCGTTTTCGAACCGGCTGCTGAGATCGGACGATCTTCCACTTAGGTGTACTGTTATACTTAGGTTTCAGGATTCCTCGACATTCCTGAAGATAACTTTAAAGGCTACAAAGGAGACCCGTCTTTCAGATATGTCTGGACTACGAATAAGCTATGTAGGCTTATTCAAAAGGGTTTCACAGTGGAGAATTAACTTTTACCAGAAAGAAGAAGGAAGAAAAATAGATTTCAAGTTTCTCACGAGAAAAAGCTAAGGTCGGTGCTGGAAACAAATATTCTAGTGCCGCGTATTTGACAGCCCTGCTATGCAAACGTGGCATGGTCTTTCCGTGCAATCCTTGTTTTAACTTCTTTAGATCTTACTGATTTCATAGCCGCTTGGATATCGACGAAGATAGTGAGTTTTCCTGCTAGAAAGGAAGCTGAAAGAATGTCGTAGCTTGGTAGACTTATGAATTATAAATATATCTCACATTTTTTTATAAGCTATTTAGTGCGAGTTAGACCACTGTGGCCACGTGGTTAAGACTACTCAATAAATTCTGGGTTCGATCCCTGGTCACTGCAACAGCAAAGTTAGAAAAAGTTGTTCCTAATAGCGGCCGCCTCTCGGCGGCATAGAACTGTAGTGTAGGTCCCTCCTTTGTGTAACAACATCAGTGTAACAAAAGTGTAAGCGCCAAAATATTTTTATTATTATTAGTAGGAGTTGGGTCTATCTTTTTCTTATTCTCATGTTCAAGGCTTCCATAATCCATTACAAAAAATAATTTTATTAAAAATTAATTTAATTACAATTAATGGGATTTTTTGTTGATATGTGGCATTACTCTGTTGTGA
Organism: Rhagoletis zephyria; assembly: GCF_001687245.7. Taxonomy (NCBI): domain Eukaryota; kingdom Metazoa; phylum Arthropoda; class Insecta; order Diptera; family Tephritidae; genus Rhagoletis; species Rhagoletis zephyria. The sequence goes on along the minus strand of NW_016157115.1, from coordinate 454,091 downwards.
CGCGACAATTCTTAAAATCCTTAAGTTTGGTTATACTTGTACTTTAGTTTTCCTAGAAAATTAAAAAGTTTGGCAAATAAAGGTAACTTTACAAAGTTTTTTTTTTATCTAAGAAGTATATTTTGCGTCCGTAAAACCTTGTTTACCATTTTAACATAATTTTTGGTATAAAAGTTAAAAAATCATAGGATTTACTTAACTATTAAACATTCTTTCAATTCTTTATGAATTTTAATCGCAATTAAGGAAACTTTTTGAAAATTATAACTACTACAAAAAAATGAATATTAAGAAAATTAGTTAAAATATCTCCATAAATAAAAGACCGTTTAGTATAAAATTTTGGATTCTATTTTTTGTAGTCTGGTTGCCTCTTTTCAGGATATACCCATTTGTAAATGTTCCTGCACAAAAATTAAAAAGCTATCAACTTAAAACTACTCTTTTGCATTTTGTTGTGCGTTTACTTGCTTTGCCGTTCCGTACAGAATCAAATAGAAATGCAAATCGTAGATACATCCACATTTAAGCGTGTATTTTTTGGCGCTGCACAAATACAAATTTCATCGCCATATAATATTTTTGTTTGTACAACACATACAGACGCGCCAGGAAATAAAATTGCATACTTTCGTATATTCATTTAGCATTTATAGTTTTTTTTTTACTTTTCTCGTTCATTTGCGAGCAAACAGAAAGCTTAATGTGCACACGGTTTCACATACATATTTGCACAAATCGGCTTGTACAAACGCTACAGTTTTTTAAACATACATAATATATGTATTTTATTTAACCCAGTAGTCGAAAAGGCTAATTTAGAAAATTGCACTGTAGGAGCGCTAAAATTACATAAAAAAACGCCGAACGCTTAAACTTAATTTTGGATCATACATCGCCGATCTGTAGATCAGGTAATTTTCATTTTAAGTTTGCTTTGCGAATGAAAAAAAAATCAAACTTTATAGGGAAACAATTGAGTAATTAGACGACCACCTATGTCATGGCGCTAAAAAGTACGGGATCTGATAGCCAAAAATAGTATGAAAGCGATTGAATCGGTGAGTTCGACAAGCGTACAAGTCCAAAATCAGTTTTTCGTTGTTTAGATCAAAACAGTACAAGTCACAAAAAATCAATAGTGGAAGCCCAAACTCCGAAAATTTTAATACAGTAGTTTATAAAACCGGAAGTTATCTCAATGACTTTTATTTTTTTCTTTCGCGAAATATATTTCAAAACCAAGAATAATACTTATAATTTTTTGGGAAACTAAATTCCACCGAAATTAGTAATCAATTATTTTTTTTCAATGTAGTACACTGTTCGCCATCCAGAAGTACAATTAAGGAAACGCGATAAGGAGGAATGATCTAATTTTCTCAAAACAACTGTTCTATTAACCACAAAAGCTCTTATTTACGGAAAAAGGAACTTTAAGCGTAATATATTGGTCGATTGTACTGAAAGGGTTGACTTAAAAACCAGTAAAAATAAGTAAAGAAGTATAAGTCCGGGCCAAGTTAGGTACTAATCGATAAAGTGGTTACCTTTGCAGTCATAAAGTGGGCGGTGCACGCCCAATTTCTAAGAGTTTATAACGGTCTTATTTATTATTAGGAGATTGTTGCAACTATTAACTTGCAGTAATTTAGCGTCCTCAGTTATTGAAATATCGGAGTTTTCGTATATCTGAAATTTACCGTAATACGGGAACCGTGTGTAATTTTCCGCTTTGAATACATAACTACTAACGAATTTCGTTTTCGTACCAAGGTACCGAGATACAGATTATAAGTGGGTGACGCCACGCCCATTATCCAAAAATTTATAATATACTAATTTGCTCCTAAGTGGTTATTGCAATCATCGTTTTTAAGTGAATTAGCTCCAGTAGTTACTGAGTTATCGCAGTTTTTGTGTTTCTGTAATTTACCATTATATGATTTCAAACACTTTCAATAGGTTTCTTACCTAGACCATACCCAAGGCTCGTACCGAGTTTGGTAAAGATTGGTTAAGCGGCTACTGAGATACAACATTTCATCATAAGTGGGCGGGGTCACGCCCATTTTCCAAAAATTTAATAATAATTATTATTTTTTGCCACAATTCTACTTCACCATTATATGGGAAGTGGGCGTGGTTTCAGTCCGATATCGCCTTATTTCAATACCGACCTATCTTAGGTAAAGGGCAACCTACATACCAAATTTCGTTGAGATATTTCAATTTTTGCTCGAGTTATCGTGTACATGGACAGACGGATGGACGGACGGACAGACAGACATGGCTTAATCGATTTTTCTTTTCATTCTGAGCATTTATGTATACATTTGTCCATATCTATCTCGATTCGTTTTGGCTGTTACAAACAACCGTTATGCGAACAAGTCAAAGTCGGGTTTAAGTACGAAATACAACAAGCCAACAAGAAGTACTGTCCTCCCGAAAGAATTACCTTTGGTAACATTACGTATGATTAACATTCTTTCCTGCTTATTTTCTTAAAAAAAAGTCATTATCCATTTGCATTTGACCCTTCACAACTTTTTTATTTATTCATCGATTTTCTTTGTTAACAGCGTGAAAGAGATCAAAAGTGGTATTATTCGCATGTTCCTTTTCGATTGCTTTCGGAGTCATCTCGGATTAGTCGCATTTTTTGCAAGGAAATGTGTCTATTCGTGTTCGTGTGTGTGTGTATCTTCTTACATGTCTGCTTTGTGGTACTATCGAAATTAAATGCAATATTTTGAAACTCTCTACGCTTTTTATATCGTTTTGGTATTTTCCATTTGGTTTGTCATTTTATTCGTGGTATTTATTATATATTTTTCTTGCCATATACAGTACAACTTTTTGTGTGATTTCAGAAAAAAGTTGTCGTATTCCAAAATTGGATATTGCGCTCATATGTATGTGTATGCCGTTTGCAAACATTCTCATATTATGTTTGTATTTTATGCATGAGATGTGCAAAGAATTTTCTACATTTCAATTTTCTAGCTTCGTGGTATGTGGTGGATCTCTTTTTTACGACGAGAAAGGTAACAAATTTGAGTTTGGAAACGATACCCTAAACTGTTGATTCATATATGTCTGTATGTGCATACATATGAAGGGGTTAGAATCATAAGGGTCTAAGTGACATTTTTTGAAAATATAATTTATACCCATATTTGTATAGTTAAATATAGTGTTTATGTGTTGAAAAGAGTAACATTCATTTAAATTAGTTAATTAACCGCATTCATTTAGGCAAGAATCATTTTAAGCGCATTTACCCAGAATTTACAATTTTAAACTTAATTATCTCAAAAAAATGTCAGAACTACTTAGATCCTTTTGATTCTAACCCCTTCATATGTTTTTTTTTTTAATTTGTAAGAAATCCTAAAAAAGAATTCGTATGAATGAGTTCTTCGGGATGCGGTAAATAATTCCTTAAAGTAATAAATATAAAAAATATAATTAAAAGGTGAAAGTCACTTTTATGCGTCTTCACTTGCCTCGAGTTCCACTAACAGTTAATTATGTAAATAGTAGTCGCTGTTGGGTTCGACCCTTACTGCGGAGCTAAAGCCGAAAACTAATGGAAAAAAGTGCAAAAATCCGCCACCGAAAAAAATTTATCAAAAATCACGGAACATTGTTGGATTTTCCTTAAATTTGATACTGTGATTTATATGATTTTGGTTAAAGCTTGGACGGTATTTTTATAGAAAATAAAAAAAAAATCCTCGAAAAACACTACGAATATTAAAAAAAAATTAACACGTGGTCAATTGTTTGAGTCACTGTATATATGAATGCATATACAAGTACATATACATATGTTTATAAAATACTTAAAAATTTTACACGAATTTAGGAATTGATAAAAACAAGCTGTCTATTTATGGCAGATGTCATTTTATTGAATTTTATTTTTCAAATCCTAAATTGCAAACGAAAAATGCGCGTGGCATGTTAATGTCAAGTCTTTGGGCATTAATGCTAAAAAAACATTGACACTCTCATCTCGCAAATGTCAAGTTGACATTGTGTTTACACTTGCTTGTCAAATGCATGCATGTATGTACACAAGTGTGTCAGCTTGATGGAGCGATTTTTACCAAATAAAAATAAAGGTTTGTGTGAGCATGCCTTCAATGTAACAGCCGCGTAGTGAAAATTAAGCCAAACAGATTTAATGAATTTACCAACAGAAACTCGTTCACTTCTACTAACTCAGAATGCTTTTATTTTGTTGTACTTGCCACCTTCGACGCGCAAAATGGAGGGCTGCGAATACGCCACACCACAAATGTCTTCAGAGATAGGGTGCACCCGTGCATCGAAGGAGCAAATAAGTGACAACAAACGCACCGTTGCAGTTGGTATGAAGTGTTGTGTCCCACTTGCAACATCGTAACTGTACGCCTTGCCGTATTTGCATACCCGCTATTGCCATGCCAGTGACCGGCCGCAAGGCCAGGCAGTCAGACAAATATTTGCACCCGCTACGTTTCCTACCACAATTCCACTCACCAGCAGCGGCCTACACCTCCTTTATTGCTACCACGTCACGCTAATCAGTTTTTAAAAATCTTGTAAATTAGCCTATCTTTATGGTTGCCACTTTATCGCCGCACGAACATAGGAAAAACTTTGCCTGTGAACATACCATTTCAGTACCTTAGCTTTCATCCCTTTAAACGTATAATTTACGCGATACTACGATAGCATAGTTGAAATACCGGCTGAAAGGGTTAGATAGTAGGAACAGAATGACAGCCCTCCTACAAACAGGACATATACAGGCGGGAGATAGAGGAATGGGTTCTTCTTTAATTTTTGTTGAGTTCGTATATGGAACCCTTTGTTTAAATAATAGTTGTTGTTTATTGCTCTCACTTTTGTTTTATGTTTGCCTATTTTTTGAAAGCTTTGAGTTTACCGGCAATCAATTTATCTTATGATTAAAGCACTTAAAGTTATGTGCTCAAATTTTCTTGTTTTTATTGAAGTACGTACTGTATTTATGCTTAGCTAGACAACTATGCAAGTAGATAAGTACCTAAGTGATGAAGAAGTGAATGTTGACATATACGGATAAAGTTCAAATGTGATATTAAATAAAATAAATACCAAGTTTTTTTTGGAATTATGTTGAGCCTGAGACGGAATGGTATGATGGTTGATTATAAGACATAAATTGGCGAAGATGTATATTTCTTACAACCAACGCGGTATACAAATCCTACGAGTACTAAAATAAATTGATTAATTCACACACAAATTTATGATATTGAATTTTTTATCAGTTTGAACTACATACGCATCAATGAAATCATAAATATAGATTTGTGTGTATGTATGTATGAAGAAATTTTAGTATGTACAGTATTCACTTACCGAATTATGTCCGATAGATTTTTTAATAAATATGTGGTTTTCATTTAAAACTGCTGTTATTTGGTTTAAACTTTCGCAGAATTTGTAAAACTCTGCACAAAGTATGAAAATTTGGATTTAAAATAAAATAATGTAAAAAAATATTTTTTGAAAACAAGCTTTTATTTAACCTGTACAATCAAAGGAATAAAATGAAGTAGTGTAACAAAAGATTTTTTAGCAAGAAAGTTTTGTCAAAACTGCACTAAAATGAATAAAATAAAATAAGTTAAGGTCTCGTTAAAGTTACTTAAAGCCATTTAGTGAAAGGAGTTATTCAAACTGTAATGAAAATTACTAACAATTTGTACTAATTTACTTCGTTTTTAAAAAAGCTTGTCGGCCGAATAGCAAACCGGCATTAAAATATCTGCATACATACATATACATACATACCTAACCAATTATGCATGTACGCTGAATTCGCCGACAAGCTTTTTTAAAAACGAAGTAAATTAGTACAAATTGTTAGTAATTTTCATTAGAGTTTGAATAACTCCTTTCACTAAATGGCTTTTAGTAACTTTAACGAGACCTTAACTTATTTTATTTTATTCATTTTAGTGCAGTTTTGACACAATTTTCTTGCTAAAAAGTCTTTTGTTACACTATTT
>NW_016157115.1:447718-447988 GCF_001687245.7 Rhagoletis zephyria | reverse complement strand
TCTTTTGTTACACTATTTCATTTTATTCTTTTGATTGTACAGGTTAAATAAAAGCTTGTTTTTAAAAAATATTTTTTTACATTATTTTATTTTATAATTTTTAGTCCTTTTATAAAAGAGTTGTATATTAAAAAGTGTTATTTTATTTTATTTAAAAAATTTTGCGATAGATATCAAAATAATTCAATTTGCAATGAAAGAGAACTGAAGACTTGGCAAGCAAAATGTTGTTTGCTTACGTTTTGTATAAACTTACATATGTACATATAA
>NW_016157115.1:438118-447708 GCF_001687245.7 Rhagoletis zephyria | reverse complement strand
TTTTGTCTTCCCTTTTCATTTGATGAGAAGTCAAAGCAAATGCGGATCAAGCAGTGTAAACACCTTCAAATGACTGATTTCAAATCACGCATTTTGGTCCAATGTAAATGTAATATAACTTGTCGGGAAGTCAGTTTAAAATCGATTGGAAATTTCCGCGATTTGCGAGGAATGACCAAGATAAATAAAAGCTTATAAAAATATAAAAAATTCCCGAAGTGGCATCGAAATTTTCAACTTTTTAAAAATATTTTTCCCAAATTTTTTGCACATGCATTTTTATAACACCTAGTTAGTATAATAAAGTGCTAGTTAGAAACTGGTAAAAAAGCGTTTATTTTTGGAAACTTTTTTAACGCATTTTCTTCTATAAAAGGTATGTACATGTCGCTCATTTACTTCAATAGTGTCAAAAAAGCTAAGCTAGAGAAAAATGGCTTTAAGATTTTGAATTTACATATGAAAAGATGGACGCACAAATTTAGTACAAGAGATCATAATCTTCTATTTGCTTTACTTTTTTAAATGTTACTGCCTATATATTTAAGGTCTAACTGAAATGATTTCGTGAAACTACAGACCCATTAACTTAATAAAAGTGTTGTTCAATGACTTTTACGTGCATCGAAATGAAGCAAGTTATATTATAATAAGTAAATTAGTCTAAGGTCGCCTCTGTGATGTAGTGGTTAGCAGTGCTTGCTACCATTCCTCTAAATCTAGGTTCAACACAGGTTCAACCCAAAACCAAAATAAGTTTTTATTATTATAGCGGTCGCCCCTCGGCTGGCAATGTATTTCTGCTATGAAAAACAGCTTCTCATAAAAGTAAAATAACCGTTCGGAGACAGCGTAAAACTGTAGGTCCCTCCCATTTGTATGACAACATCAAGGCGTACGCCACAAATCGGAGGAGAAGCTCGGCCTAATACTAACATATGTGTAAGCGCCAATATATTATTACTATTAAAGCAGTCTAAGTTAGGCTAAAGCCGAACACTAAATTCCCAGCGCACTTATTGAATATAGTTTTTTTGTTCTAGTTACATGGTAGACATGGGTGCTTTCACCCTTACTTCGAACATTTTCAATAATATGTTCAGTAATACTAAGGCCCATTCTCGACTTATGACTTGCCCGTATATAGCCATAACTGGGCTGTACCACGTCTATTTTGAAAAATTCCATAATAATCTTATTTATTTTCAAGAGTTTGTTGTGAGTACGAACTTTAAGTAAATTAGCATCCTTAAATTTCAGTCTCAGCATTTCTGAAATTCATCGTTAGATGAAAAGCGGATGCCATTTTCGTCTGATTTCCAACATTTTCCACATCTCGGTTTTTGTCTGAAGTACAATTATTCGAGTTTGGTACAAATTGACAGAACGGTTATTGGGATACACATATGTTGGCGGTGTTCGCCCATTTTCAAAAATTTGTTATAATCGTATTTGTTCTTCTTCTTCTTGTTTGGCGCTGTAAACGTCTAGGCGGCTGAGTTCAAAGCACGCCAGTCGTTTCTCTTTTGTGCCAACTGACGCCAATTGGAAACGCCAAGTGAAGCCAAGTCCTTCTCCACCTGGTCTTTCCATCACAGTGGGGGCCTCCCTCTTCCTCTGCTACCACCAGCTGATTCCGAGCTGAATACTTTCAGAACTGGAGCGTCAGTGTCCACTCGAGCGATATGGCCAAGCCAGCGGAGTCGCTGTATTTTAATTCGCTGCATTATGTCGATGTCGTTGTAAGGCTCATAGAGCTCATCGTTCCATCGTCTGTGGTACTTGCCTTGCGGTACCTTTCTTCTTCACTGGAAGTGGTTTTTACATGGCGGGTCCCAACCCAGCGGACAACCCATTGTTGGGACGGGGGTTGTTTCGCAACCAAATACACGTTTACATAGCGAGCCGCTTGCTTCAAGCAGACACCCGCTAGCAGCCGCATCGACTGGTGAACAGACGCTGCAGACTTCAGTGAGCTCTTAAACCGAATAAGTTGGAGTGGCCCCACCGAAGCTCCCTCTCTCTCTGCCGTGACCCAAGGCTCCACTCGGATTGGCTACCGCATCTCGCACATGGGTTTCTCACGTTGCCCAGAGTGCGCGAATGAGGACGCAAGTGTCAGGATTGAGTATAGCCGTAAAACTGTAACTGCATACCCAACGCAACGACTATACCCCATTGCATTCCATTTATTGCTAAAGGCTTATTTCAAGGATAAATTTTGAATAAATTAGCCTCAGTAGCTACTGATTTATCGTAGTTTTTGTGTAACTGTAGGTGGGCGTGGTTATGTTCTGATTTTACCCGTTTTCAATACCAACTTATTCTAAATAAGAAGCAAAATACCAAAACCGTAATGGGAGTAAAGTTTTATACCCTTGTGCTCAAGAGCGCTCAATAACAAACTTTTAAAGTCATAGGAAAAACTGTCAAGTCAGTCAGGATGTTGCTTTCCCTGCTTAACTACAAATATGTATAAGTTTACACAAGTGTATTACACCATTTATATGTTTTTTGCCTCTTTGAAGTGAAAAACATGCAGTTTTCTCGCTTCCCCCAATAAAACATTGCATTTTCTATTTCGATACTACCATTTTGCTCAGGTTATTCCTATGCAAATAGATGTGAACGAACACATGTTTCGATTGAATGTCATTTAAAATCATATAAATGGAAGAATATACACGTTAAAGATACTTTTTTCTAGGTTCTTTTGTTCCCCATGATTTTATTTCCCCTATTTTTCTTCTCAATATTTGTTTCCAATCGAGTCAATCAGCTGTGGCGAGAGCAATAAAAGTGCAATTGCACAGAAAAGGTGATGTCGTACAAAGCTAATAGAATATTGTGAGGAATCGTCTGCAAAGTTAGCAGATGGAGGGATTAGAAAAAGTTTAGAAGTTGAAAGTGCACACAAGGACACGATGGGCTTTGCCATGCAAAAAAGTAGCTGGTGTAAATATGTATATTTTTTGTTAAACGTTTAAATAGCGCATTCGTTCTTTAAGTTGATATTGCAGTTAGATAGGTAAGTTCAACATTGTACCCGATTTAAAGAAAAAAAAGTGTAATATTTTTTCATAGTGCTAAATGCTTTTGCGAAAGCCTTTTACAATTTTTAAAACTGGTTCAGTGTGCTCAATATCCCTTGGTAATTGCATGCTCATACGCAAGGTAAAGTGAATGCAAAATTATTGATGCCGCAACAAATTTACAGGATATTAGAGATTTATAAACGCATTCGATATCGATGAATTTTCAATACGAAGGCGAACTTAATATTGGTACAAAGAAATAGCTAACATTGAAATAAAGACATAATATTAGGTTTCAGATAATTAATGTGTAATTACATAAGTTACGAAATAAACAGTAAAAGCATAAACAGACGGCAGCGTTGATCCGGATCAACTCGGGAATTAACTGCAGTTGATCCGGATTAAGTCTGAGTTAGTCCGGATCAACGCTGCCGTCTGTTTAAGCTTTAAAAATCCAATAATTCAACAATTCAATCTGCGTCAACTATTCAGAACGTTTCCATAGATAGAAAGAATTCCTCGTAAGTTTGTCGATCTGCCAAAAGTAAACTAGAAACAAAAACTCGTAGGAATTAATAACAGGGCTAGAACTACGGCAAGCCTAAATCGTAGCAACTTACGTGAAAAATCGTAGTGAAAAGTAAGGTTCCGTAGTAAATTCTTGATGAATCGCCCAAATGGAAGAACGTCACTATGGCTTCCGACGTTTATTTTACGCTGTATGAAAAATGGATAACTGTGGGGCTATCCGCAAACAAGTTAGCGACAAATATCGCATCGCTATCTCAATCTTGCACCATTCATAACATAGGTCGGCCACTTGCGATAGCGATCCGAAAATTATCGCTAACCCGTTTGAGAATAGCCCCACTGGTCACTATTTGACCAGAGTAAGGAAGCGTATTAAACTTTGATGATGGCATGATCCACTTCTCTTTCAAACAAGTATAGAATATCTTGGAGAACGGGTGACAAGGATTGCTTTTCAATTTGCGGTTCCTAAGAATGCTTCGTATTAATAATCGACTTTGGCAAGCTTCTCCTCCGTTTTGTGGCATGCGCCTTAATGTTGTCACACAAAGGGGAGAGGCGATCGTATTTTCATGAGAAGCTGTTTCTCAAAACACTTTTTTGTTTTATGTTTTGATGTTGGCCGAAAACTGGGTTCGAAACCAAGCCCTGCGAAATGGTAGTGCACACTGCCAACTGCTACACCACAGCGGCAGCCGAAAGCTTACTTACTTTTTAGAAATATGTCTGTGTTCGTATGGAACAGTAGCTTATGTCGAAAGGCTGGCTTTAGTATAATGCGGCATTTGCAGCACACGATTGCGAATGGCTCACTGGCGCCGAGCCGTTGAAAAACTTTTGGCAAATAAACGTGCATAAATAGTCAATATTCTTATTAAGTCTCATCAAAAAATTTTTTGTCGTTTAAAGAATGAAGGGAATGCCGCTTTATACTAAAGCCAGCTTGCCGACATAAGCTACTATTCCATACGAACACATATGTATGTATATCTTTGTATGTATGTACATTGGAGTGGTTCAAAAAAATTTTTTTTTGAAAATCATAAACGCAACCTCAAATAATTGTTATTTGTGATAAAAAAGAGAAACGTGTTTTTTCATTTTGAAAAAAAAAAAGTTTCCTTAGAGTCAGTTGGTCAGTTTTTTACGAAAACGCTGATGTTCTCAACATTTTTATTTTCTTGACATGTTAAAATGCAGCTTAAAATGTGGTTTTTACATATAAATACTGTGGTATTATTGAAGAACAAAAATTTATTTTTTTTCAAAATAAAAAAAAATGCGTGTCCCTCTTTTTATCAGAAATAACAATATTCTGATGTAGCGTTTATGATTTTCCAAAAAGAGTATATTTATGAACCACTCTAATGTACATACATATGTATATTCAGATGTACAATCGTTATCGTTTCCCTTAAAGTTTGATACTCGTACGTAATGTATGAGTAACATTATTTCCTGCTCATATTTCATAAAAAAAAATAAGTAATAAAGTCTAAGTTCGGGTTGAGCCGAACATTAAATACCCGGCGCAAGTATTAAATATCTGTGAAACGACAAAGAATTTTTTGATGAGACTTAATAAGAATATTGACTTGCTAGTATCGGAGCTATTTCTTGCACGTTTATTTGCCAAAAGTTCTCAACGGCTCACCGCCAGTGAGTAATTCGCAATCGTATGCTGCGAATACCGATTTATACTAAAGCCAGCCTTTCGACATAAGCTATTTTTCCATACGAACACAGATATGGTTTTTCACCTTTCTGAAAACTGCCGTTACATGGTAAGAAGAGTAGTTTCACACCTATTTTTAACAATTTCGATAGTGTGTTCAGTTATACCTAATGAGATAAACTTGTATAGTTAGATGTGGGCGGTATCACGCCCACTTTCCAAAATTCGATAATAATGTAACCTATTTTCAACGGTTTGTTGTTAGTATTAATTTTGAAATAGCGTCCTTAAATTTCGAAATAGCGAAGTTTCAAGAATTTCTGAAGTTTACCGTTATATGAAAATTAGGAGTAGTTTTAATCCGATTTCAATAATTTTTAATGTTTTGATTTTATGTGGTTATCAAAATATACACATGTTCTCATACGTGTGCGTGGCTATGCCCATTTTCCAAAACTTTTTAATAATTTTATTTTACGTCCAAAAATCATTGTAAATATCAATTTTTTTCTGAAAACTACCGTTATGTGGGAAGTGGGCGTGGTTTCGGTCTGACATGACTTAATCGACTTCTCTTTTCATTCTGATCATTTATGTACACATTTGTCTATATTTATCTCGATTCGTTTTGGCTGTTACAAACAACCGTTATGTGAATAAAGTTATAATACCCTTGTGCACAAGTGCGCTCGGTATAAATAAATAAAAATTTACTAATCGACTACGAGAAAGTGATATATCGCGGCGTAGTACTTCCCACTGGAATTATGAAGAGAAACTCTTTCTCTGCAATTAAGTTTTTATATCTCTTTGGTTAATGCAGTCAGAGTTATTGGCGTTGAGTTGAGCAAAATTTGATATAGCTTTTTCTTAATTAAAAACTTCGAAAGAAATAGATCCCATTGATATCCAATTATCGGACTAAGCTTAAAACATGGGGATTGAACAAAATTTTGAAGAAAATCGATCGGGGGCCTATTTCATAAAGTGGAAGAGTGATAATTTTGTAACGCAGGCATTCTTCGTATTGTCGGTGACAATTCGACAGGTTGGTGATTGTTTTGTTTTATAAAAACAATTGTATTGAAAACGACGGAGCTATTTAGTTGTGTCGCTATTGTCGTGACAATTTAGCAGAGTGACAATTGTCAACAATATTCCATTATTGTCACTGTCGCTTTCTATAACTGTAACTGTGAATTACCTACAAGCGTATATGAAACAGAAAAAATTTCGCCAACAACTCTGGCTCTGAAATTTTATAGAAAAATCAACAATTTTCGCACCTGCACGTGTGCTTTAGAAATCAACATTTTATATTTTAATAATTTTAAAGTTTTATAGAAATTTTGTTGCATAACTGTTTGGAAAATTTGTTTCATTTAATATTCCAAAGGTGTATTTGAAAATTTCCAAATTAAAAATGGTCTCATTTTACCCACAGTTATGAGCAGAGAGAACTTTTTTTTATCGATATCTTAAAAACGGCTGCACAAATAAAAAAAAATTGAATCAGCGAAGTCTCTCTGAATTGCTACTGTAACATAAAAAATTATGAAAAATATCGCAGATGCAAAAGCCAAAGGTTGTCCTAATTGAGATGGAATGCACCGTTTAGAGTTTAGTAAAAACCAAAATTTGTTTATACTCTTTATGATGTAAATTATTTATGTATATCGGGCATCAAATATTATCTGAGTTCATCATTCCTTGCTTTTATTTGCAATTTATTATTTTCGAAAAGAAAAATTTCAGTAGATCCTGAGTAAAGCGAAGCATCGAAGTAAATTTCCAATTTTATCGAAAATCGTAGTAAATCTTCAACGATCGTATTCAAGTTCTAACCCTGGCCCATATATTGTTTATATTTACTTTTTGCTCTTAAAGAAAAAATATGCATTTACTAATTAAAAGAGTTTAAATTAAAAATGCAATATTATTTCTTTCCTTAACTGACAAAAAAATATCAGAGATATAATGAATTCCCCAAACTCTGCAGTTCGTAAACTTTGGTTGGATGACTTCCAAGACACCATGCAGGTATCGCTGCAACAACAACCGCAGATTTAGTAACTAAAGGCAAATTCTTTCCATTTTTCTTTTCTTTTTTTTATGCAGCTGCAAACAACAAAAATTCGGGAACATTTTAAGGACGTTTTCATTGTTGGTGGTGTGTACTTATTGCAACTACAAATATTGTATATGTATGTATGTACATTAGACTGTGCCTTATTTCGCAACTTTGTTCTACAAAGCAAAGAAAGCTTCATTTGTTCATAAAAACGTGACCTGCGAACAATTTTTAAAATCGGACAACGGAAAGACGTGCACTAAAGCTAATCATTTTCATGCAATTTTTCATAAAGCGGTCAAAAGTGCCTATAAAATAGTGGAAAATTTAATATATTTTAATGGCACTTGATGTAGTTTTCTACCCCGATGTCAAAAATGGCTGCAATATTTTTAAACCACCCCAAATTTTAAAGTTATTGAGATTTTTCCCACGTTAAATGACAATTTTCTAGGTTTTAAGAAGTTAATTTTTAGCCCAGTAAACTTAGATCAAATAGATTTCTCTTCACAACTTTTGTAACACCGGAGAACCCAACACTAAAAAAAAATTCTCTATAGCTTTAGCATTTGAATATGCTACGCATTTTCAACAGAAATTGTTCAAAAATGGTGCAAACCGTGACAATGCAAACATTTTTCGCACTATTTGCTAATTATTTACAATAAAAAATTATTTACTCTACAAATTTGTATACAACCGTTTTTTACGAAACATGCCAAATAACTTGCAAACCGCAAAAACCCCAAAAAACCTACAATCCAAAATAGTGGAATGTTCTCTTATGAAATTTAGGGGCTAGACTGCGGATCCATGATCTACGTGTCAAATACAATTAAACTGCATCAAAAATCCTTTTTCTACGTACCAATTTGATGTAAATTTACCTGCCTAAAATTTAACTTCTCAAATCCTAAAAAATTGTTATTTTACGTGGGAAAAACCTCAATAACTTTGAAAGTTGGGAAAGTTTAAAAATATTGTAGCCATATTTGACATCGGAGAGCAAAATTACATTAAGTGTCATTAAAACATATTGGCGCATATTCATAGTCATATTTAGTACTCAACTAAGTCGAAACTATTTTAAGTCACAACTAAAGCTATTCATAGTCGCCTTAGTTTCGACTTTTCTGGCTAAGTACCAACTTAAAATTTAGTTTTGGCTGCAGCTGCAACTAAGTCGTAACTAGGAAGAAGTATTTTATCAAATTAAGGGAAAACAGACGAAATATGTAAAAATTAAGTTGGTAGAGGGTGATTTTGGTAATATTGAATAATCTCCAATTAAAATTTACAAAGATCGATCCATTTTAATCGGAAGATGAAGTTAAATGCGTATTAAAATTCGAATAAAGCTACATCACAATTTTATAATTGGAATAATTTAGATAAATTTTCAAATAATAAGTCAGTTTCACGCTAGTTCTTTTAAAGTAAATTTGTGCATGTCATTTAGATATCTGCTAATTGTATGTTTCACAGCATGCTCTCGATAAACATCGACTTCACATCACTGAAAATAAAAATTACATAAACGGATGATCAAACTTAATATTATTTAATAAAAATGTAATTTTTCCAAAATATCGTAAAGAAAAATCTATACATTTTGACGCTCGTTTTGCTATATCGTAAACTAAGTCGAAACTACTTAGTAGAAGTCTGAAATGCAACTATGAATAGAGGTAAATTTTAAGTTGGTACTTAAATTTAAGTTGCAACTTTGTTAGTTTCGACTTAGTTGCTGGACTATGGAATACGCGCCATTAAATTTCTCACTGACTTATAGGCAAATTTGACCACTTCGGGAAAATTTCATGAAAATGCTCCATTTTAAGGCCTTTGAGGCACGTCTTTCCGTAGTCCGATTTTAATAATTTTTCCCAGGGCATGTTTCTATGACTAAAGGAACGTTTCTATGGGGAGTCTTGCTTTGTTGCTTAACAAAAAATTTGCTCCATACAACTAAGGCGCAGTCTAATGTACATACACTTACAAGTGTACATACCCACTAGAACTTGAAGGGAGATCTCCCAATGTGAGGAATAAAAGAGTACTCCCTTTGGCCTGATTTCGGAGCAATAAGAGAGATTTGTCGGAGTGCAATGGGGTATAGTCATTGCGCTGGGTATGCAGTTACAGTTGCATGGCTATACTCAATCCCGACTCTTGCGTCCTCGTTCGCGCACTCTGGGCAACGTGAGCAACCCATGTGCGAGATGCGGTAACCAATCCGAGTGGAGCCTTGGGTCACGGCAGAAAGAGAGGGAGC
>NW_016157115.1:388392-431616 GCF_001687245.7 Rhagoletis zephyria | reverse complement strand
TTTATTGAATTCAAATGAATAAAAACACATTTTTCTAAAATATTTCTCAATTTACATTTTAAAGTTTTTTCTGAAACTTGAATGTAACTCTGTGCGGAGAATGAGAGAATTGAAAATCAGGTGATCTCAGCTGTTTTCAAATGTAAACAAACAAAATGGCGCTTTCCATACTTGTAAGCCTATACAATGATTTTTATGAAATAGCTTACACGAGCATTCTTTAGTGTATTTTGCGACTTTTTTTTCAAAAGTTAAACTGTTATATGTAAAGGTTTATAGCGTTAAAAAGAACAGATGAAGAAGGACTTGGCTTTACTAGACATTCCCGATTGGCGTCAGATTGTACAGCACATAAACGACTGGCGTGCTGCTTTGGACTCGGCCAAATTCGCTTAAGCGGTTACAGCGCAAATAAAGAGGAATATCAACAAAAGAAGCAGAAAAAGCTTTCATAAGAGGGGAAGCGAGAAAACGCAAATTTATTGAGGAAAGTTCGGTAGAAATTTCATTGCCAGCGCAGGAAGAACTTCGTAGTGCAATTCTTTGCGGCTTTCGATATCAACTTAACCCTCGGATGCCCGACAACTTTTTATGCGGTCAAAGCCCGACAGGGCTCCCAGGGACCCTCCTTATTAACATGGCAAGCGATGCGTGTAGTTGTTGTTTTTTTACTCAATAATGTTATTATGATCCTATCTTCAGTGTAATGTTGCAGAATGGGTGTGGATATGTATAAATATGTGGGCACTCAATGGTTTAAAAAATGAATGTCGTCTAACGGACTGAGAAGTAGCGATCAATTAACTCTATCGGCACCGCATCTGTAGGCATTGTTGATTCATGAATAGCAAGTAACCCTTTCAGCGACAAAGGACTTCATTGCGTTGGTGTTTCTCTTCTTCTTATTTGGCCTTGTATCCACCTAAGCCAAGGCGAATTTATATAAGGTGATAGCAGGAGTACAAAAACAAAACTGTCAAAATCTGTAAGAGTGTGTGTGGAAATTCAAACAAAATTTTTCAATTTGAAATAAGAAGCCGTGAGGCGAAACACATACACAAAGTCAGCTGATCTAGTAACACCACCTTATATAAATTCGCCTTGACCTAAGCGGTCTTGCCCGAGTTCAATAAAGCCCGCAGGCGTTTCTCTTTTATGCCAACTGAAGCCATTGTTAATGCCAAGTGAAGCTAATTCCTGCTCCCTTGGTTTTTCCATTGCAGTGAGGGCCTCCTTCCTCTGCTACCACCATCGGCTTCCGAGTGAAATACTTTCAGAGGTGGAATCTCGGTGTCCATCAGATGTCTCATCGTTTTAGAAATCAATGCCTACAACATATATATAAATAAGAAGCATAACTTCCAATTTCCAAATTATCAATAGGCTATTCATCGTATCACAAACATGTGAATTATCGTGATCAATTTAGTCACTATTAATAAATTTCTAAAAGCACTCGAATATACAAACCTTCCTAGCTTTAAAATACGACCAAATTACATGAAAATAACTGCGCGCCGAAGAAACAGAATAAACTAACCGCAGATCTCTAGAGGGTTCCTGCGGGCCCTGTCGGGCATCGACATCATAATGACTTCAAATCCGGTGATTACGACGAACGTTATCTCGAAATTCGTTTGGAGGCTGCGGTAGATAGGTCAACCTGTGTGGCATCCGAGAGCTTCGCCTGTGAAAACTTTCAATAAATTCCAAACTGCATAAGAAACGAAAGCATAACGTCCCGTTTCTGTCTCAACCTCGTATCTGCAATTGAGTCAGTAGAGAATGCAAGCAAAACTGCTTATTTTCTTCCACTATGATACAACACGTGCTTTTTTTACTTAATATTTCTAGTCCTACTAGCACTAGTTACCACCTACATTAAGTTTTTGTTTTATTTTTAAATAGTGTGACTCTTAACTTGTTATAATTGAAAGTATTAGTTTTTCCAAAAATGTAGACACGTGGTTAACGCAGAAACGGGACTAAGAGGTATCAATTATCCTAGACTGGGCATTTCTCCGAGGAGGACGAGCCTCGACAAGGGCTGCTAAAATCTTCGACCGACATGACAAGTTCGCTACGCTAAATTTTCGCCGCCAAATTCTCTAAATAACCGACTCAATGTGTAATTAACCAAATCTGGCAGTAAAAGTGGCATGCATGTAAGTACATGGTGCATGTTGATAGGCGTGTCTACTATTCTTTTGAAGATTTTTGGTGATAAAAATTAGCGATAGCAAAGTGACGAAAATTCATGAATGATAGCCAGTGAATTATGATTAAATTCCATAGCCGTATCGCGAATATTGCGGTATTATCTACAGTACAATAAGAAATCCTCTCGATGGGTCCACGAATTCTAAATGAGAGCCAGAAAGAGGCTCGTGTTCGTTTCGCTAAATATTTCCATAGTAAGTTCGAAAACGGGGAGTCTAGTAACTTTGGTACGATCGTATCCGATTGGCTTTATAAGTATGACCCTAAAAACTAAACTGCAGTCACTCGTATCGTACTCCAAAGGAGCAAGTCCACCTGCTAAATCAAGGCAACAACATTAAGCAAAATTGTATGTTCAAAAGTATTCGAAAATTGTTGGGAAATATAAACTTTTTATACCGTGATAATGCGCCAGCTCACACTGCTGCACAGACAAGTAACTTTATTGCGCTTTCTGGTATTGAAGGAATTTGTCCGGCACCATATTCGCGGGATCTGGCGCAGTGTGGTTTCCGGTTACTTCTAAAAATTAAGAAACATTTTTCAGGAAAAATCTTCGGTAGCAATGCAGAGTTAATGAGTGCGGTTAACGTACAACCGAGATTTTGAGAACAGTGGATCTATATATTAAATTAAAAATAGTTTTTTGTTCAAGCAACTTTTTTTAGTAGTAAATTATTTTATAGAAAGCCAATCAATATTTGAAGTAGTACACTGAGTGGAAATGTAAAAGAACTATTTATGATGTACTTGGGAACGAATTTCCGTCATCCCTTGTGAAATTTGGTTTGGAGACAAACCGGTTTCGGCGTTGTGCCATCTTCAGTGTCATTTTTCGTGGGTAAACTTGCGGCGAATTGTAATGCGTTACTCCATCGATACAAAAAGTAAGCGCTTACTAAAGAATCAAAGTTTTTTCTGGGCTTGTAAGCATATATATATACATACATATGTATGTATATGTAGTTCGCATGTACGTATGTACATATATTCAAAATCTCTATATTCTTCGAATTAAGGACAGTGGATCGACTAAAAAACTTTCTCGAAATTCTATGAACATATTTCTCAGTTTCACTTGCAATTATTCGCCCCACAACATCAATATTTTCACTTCATTACGAAGCGAAACATCCGCAATTATACACGTTCGTGGCACCACAATTCAACCACTAACTGCACGCATATTGTAGGTATACGTATATACATATGTATATCACACCAGCCAGTATGATATCAGGCGGAAAAAAGTTAATTTTTTTCACTCCTTGTCAGTAAAAGTGTGGACCAAAGACTCTCGGCAATACAAGAGCGCAACAATTTATTGCAATGGGACGGAAAAGTTGCGCCGTGGCGCATTGACCCCTTAAAATGTTTGACAGCCAGACAAAAGAAATAAAGTCTAATAAGTCTTGTTTGGTTACATTTTAAATGTGCTGACTTCACTGTTTATTCACTGGCTGTCAGTGCGAACTTGGCGACTCATCCTAAATCCTTGAGTTGCTGGTCATTTCAAATACCGTTTCGTGGATGTAGGGTGGCTGGGATGGAACGGGAAGAGGGTTTGAATTATTGTGTGGGTGAAAGGGCTCAACTTTGCGTAACAAGAGTAAATAAATTTGCCAACTCTTGACATCTCAAGCGGTACAAACGAAAAGTTCACTGGTCGGCCTTCATCGGTTTGTAAATACATATATGTACATACATACATATGTATGTGTATGTACATAGGGACGGTAACGTGAGATGGTTGAGTTCGGCGTTAAGTGTAGTCAATTGGCAAGTACAATCAGAACTGCCAAAGGTGGCCGTATGTTTTTTTTTTGCTTTCAAAGATTTAGAAAAGAACAACATAAAACACGAATTATTTTTGTTGCTTGAAAAGTACAGTGATCGATTCGTTAAATCTGACTTAAAATAAAATAATTTATAATAATTTCCCCTTGTCTTATATTTATAATTGTTCATTTCATAATTTCTAAATATGGTTTCATTTTAAAAAATATGGTAACCTTAATTATAAGTGCGCCGAAATGGTATCAGCTGTTTTCGCTACCGCTCTGATTCTGTTAAATTAGGCAAATTAGCAGAGCGACGGCATCGCACAATTCGGCGAACTTCGCCGGGTATTGTGCTTCAAGCAAAAGTCTTTCATAAGACAACTTTGAGAAATGGTGGTTCATTCTTTTCTCGCTGTCTATTACAAAATAAATCTTGCGAGTAAAAAGCCATGAAAAGTTGAGCTAGATTCAAATTAAAGAAGTCTTTATGTTGGACATAAGCAATTTGAAAAATAGCTTATGGACTTATTTAATTTTGAAGCAAAACTTCCCAAAATTTTTAGTGCTAGAATTAGGCAGGTTTGATATATATCAACTCATATGTCACAATCTGCAGTAGCATAGGACAGTAGATTGGCTCGAATTTACTTAAACAATTTTGGAACTTACGGTAGGACTTAGTCACCTTTGAAAAAATGGTTAATCTTTAACTACTGTGTTTAAAAAAGACTCATAACCAGGGACGTGAACTGGATGAAAAATTTGGTGGGTTCGGTTCTGTGGTTCGAACCGTTGTTGCACTTTTGGATTGGTTCATTTAAGCGGTTTTTTTAATCTTTGAAACGGGGGTTCGGTTCGGTTCAACGGTTCGAAAAACAAAAAAATAACGCGCAAGTTTAAGTGTCAAGTGCAACAACGCGCAAGGTTAAGGGTCAAGTGTCTGTCAAATGAGGTGGGTCTTTACATATGATATTGTCACATGGTAAACAAACGTGGTAGGTATTACCGTGTTTAACAAAAAGAAAAAAGTGGGAACATTTATCTATTGAAAATTGGTTGAAACGCTTTATTGAAAGTGGTTCGGTTTTCGGTTCGGATTGTGGAAAATTTCGGTTCGGTTAATGGTTCAGTTAATTAAGAGAATAAAGCGGTTTTACGGTTCAAAACCGAATAGGTTCAAAACCGGTTCACGTCTCTGCTCATAACTACTGATTTTGGTCAGTAAGACCTCACCAATTTTCTTGTAGATATTAAGATCGTTTCACCAAAAACTGTTTGGCATCTTTCACAATGACTGGAAAATAGGGAATGTTTTAAGTAAGGCATTTTTCTTGGCTTTTTCCTATACATATCGTGTAAAATGAATAAATTTTTTTTTTTAAATTTACAATAAAATTTCTTTTAACTTACAGCAATTGTTGTACTTCTCACCGCACACGCTTGCTTACTACCGGATATACTCATTGTTGGCATGGTAAAAGCTATTCGTAGTATGAAATTTGCTGGCACGTAAACGAAATCTTTATTTTAATCTAAACATTTTATCGTGGTCTGAGAGACCAACAACAGCACTTAAGGGTTAATATTAACCGTCACACAAGGAAAGAAATTGGACACAAGGATATAGTGGAGTGCATAGCTGTCGCTGGACTGATGAGAGTTAGTTTTATGAAGTGTGGCCAAGGGCCGTCAACGCGAAAATAGCTTGGACGCAAGAATATTGTGGACAGCGTAGCCGGATTTGGACTGGTGAGGGTTATTTTTTTGAATCGCACTGAAGTGCAAACATTCATACTAGGATCTACTAGTTGATATATCGCTTTTAGGTAGAACTGGTTAAGTGTGTCCTAAACTCGGATTTGGCTGTATATATGTACATATCAGAAATTACAATCGTGAAACGAAAAAAAACACACTAGTACCTAGCATGCAAAGTGGCAACTGAAAACATATGGAGGTGAAAATCGTGTAAAAGCACCACCCCAAATACAGCGCGTCTGCAACAATGCCAACAATTATTTTTGCAATGCTAAAGTCAACAACAAAAACAATGGGTTTTCAGCAACACAAGTGGAAAACGAGCAACGAAATGACTCACAAATATCAAACTGGCTAAAATTTATGGCTTTTGCATTGCTGAAATAAATACGTACATATATACGAGGTGTATATGTATATATATACATATGTACATACGGTGACCATATTTATGGCAGCCGAATACGTGACAAAAAATTATTTTGCTAATTTTTTCCAAAAAAACTAACAGATTTTAAAATCTTCTTCAACGATGCTAGATTTATTAGCCTGAAGCAGCATAATTACTTGGCATATATTTTTCGGTATTTTGTGAAAGCAACGCATGCATGCATACTTACACTACACTTTAAAAAGTGCATGTAAAACTACTACTGAAAAGTGTTTATTTTTCAACCAGAATCTGTTCAAGTATACGCTTGTATTTGCTTGTTCAAATTTCGATTCTAAGAACAAAATGTTTGTAAATAACCGAAAAATTAATAACAAAATTTGGAGGACTTTAGATATTGGATATGGTAGCACGAAATGTCACAATCTACTTAATTGTCAGGTTGTTAATATGGCGACGAAAAAGTGACAATGAAACTACCTTCTTTTTTGTATCATGATAGAAACCATTCCATAATGTCAATTGAAAAAAAAATATGAGTTTTGAATCGTTGGTTTATATTTTTTGACTTTATAGTATCTTAAAAGAGAGATATTCTCCGTTGTCAATCACAACTTGTTTAATACAACTTGCTTCAGACTAAAATACATTGGACAGGTAACAGCATCCGAGGAAAAACAGTAAGCTTGCGTATATTTTATTGTTGATTTTGAAATCAATATATTTACGTAAACAAATTTTGACATTTCAGAGTAAAATATAAACAAAGGTGATAATTGGTGAGGAAATTTACGAAAAATTTTAACTCTGCTGCTGGTTTGATATTTTTTTTTAATTATTTGGTCTCTAAGATTTCCAATATTTTTATTCTTCTCACAAAAATTCCAAATTTTCAAAATCTTCAGCAGCACAAACGCTGCTTACTGAGCTTTGCAAAGGATGGATCAATGTTTTGAGAAGCAAACAAGTTTACTAGGAAAGTTGCAACAACTTTTATTTTTTCGAATTTCAAGTGTTTGTTCAAATGTGCCTTGCTTGATGCGCATGGTAAAATTACGTCGGACTTTTTTTTAAATTTGAATAATGCTCATTATGGTCTAATTTTTACTCATTCTCACAAGTACCAAGATTTCGTACTAAAAATTATAACTTTCAACATCACTTAAAACTGGTTCATAGGACTGCCAATTTTATGAGTTGATAAAGGCATCAAAATACCGAATATAGACCAAATACAGGACATAAAAAGAAATATAGAACATTTGGCGCCCCTTATAAAATAAATAAATTACCAGGACAATTGACGAAAGCAAGAGGACTGTCCCGTACATACAGGACGGATGGTCACCGTATACATATATACATATGTATGTATTTATATCAATGTGAAAGTGAGTTTGCATGTGAGAATTTATCTGCATATGAATGTATGAATGTTTACAGCGTTTATTACTTTATTTTTAAGAGCGTCACGGCAGGAATCATCATCATCATGTCACAGTTACGATAAACATGCCCACAGTCGGTCGCACGGAAGGAACCACCGCAATCAACAACCGAAAAAATTACAATTTCATGTCACTTGTCAATAAGGTGCAAATGAAATGAAAATATTACTCTCCCGCTTAACGCCTCAAACC
Organism: Rhagoletis zephyria; assembly: GCF_001687245.7. NCBI lineage: Eukaryota > Metazoa > Arthropoda > Insecta > Diptera > Tephritidae > Rhagoletis > Rhagoletis zephyria. The sequence continues at coordinate 423,826 of NW_016157115.1, read as the reverse complement.
GCGCAAATTTCCACGTCCTGCAGGATAGCAGTAGGTACAAGTTTTCGCTGGTACACACTCTTGGCTTACGTTAACACAGGTTGACAGATTTTTTACTTCTCCCCATATTTCTGTTGTCTACTTTGTTGTTGTTATATGCATGCGAAATTTTGATACTATTTTTTTGTTGCTCAGGTGACGGTCGACAGCTCTCATTGCTCCATTTGACTTCCGCATGGTTTCTGGTTCTTCGTTGACTTACGATATAATTTTTGAGGCTTACGATTTTAGTGCGCCCTCAGTTGTATCCAGCGTTGCCGTTTTGCTTAAATTTAAGCAAAATTTATTAAGTTTTTCATGCCTGTTAAAATGTTAAACTTTTCTTCGTTAAGCTAAATTTGTTTATTAATATAGTCAAAGAAGATAATTTTCCACAAAAATTCATAGTCAAGAGAGTTACTATTTCAATCAATTTTTCAAATTTATTTTAAGAAGACTGTCATCCAGATCCCATATAAATAAAGTTCCAGTAAACGTTGCTCTACGCAATTCCCCGTCTGCCGTCGTCGCATTTTCATACCTCCGAGTACTTCCGCCAAGAAATCGCTTCTCATAAAAACCATTTGCCGTTATGAGGCGACCTAGAACTTTAGGTCCCTTCGTTTGCGCGACAAGACGAACACGCACATTAGGAGTCTTCATCAAAAGTGACAAACTATTGATAAACTTGATAAAATGATAAACTTATCATTTTGGTAAGTGAACTCTAAAACTTTGTATGGAAAGTTTATCACTTTATCCGACGATTTTGTTGGATAAGCGAATAAATTTCAGCAAAATTCAAGCCTGACAGACTGCCAGGTGGTGATTTTGCTCCGAAAAAAGCAAATTAGCACAATGGACGAGGTGATGAAACGTAACAAGCCAGATAAGTTAAATAATACAAAAAATATTGTGCAATTATTTACCAAAGTGCGTTCATGAAAGAATGAATAAATTTAAGCAATTTATCCCTTGATACCAAACTCGTTTTTCGCTTGCATTCAAAAAACTAGCGAAAGGGCAGATAACTATTATAGGAGTATGTGTTGAAAGCCTGAAACCTGGTCTACTTAAGTAGAGATTGTTGATTAACTTCCACTATTCATTTTCAGATCATAATTTTAATCTGCACTTAAATAGAAAATATTGGCCATTTAAGTATGAGATATGCAACCCTGTGTTTATACCAAATAACCAAGATTGGTAAGGTTGTTTAATAAATCCCACCAAAAAACAATCAGCTGTTCAGGAGAAAATGTAAACAAACAAGCAAATGCAAAAACAATTCCAAGAAACAAGCAGCAGTGCTGCCAACTGTTTAGCATATTTAAACAAAGTGGATCTGAAACCCAACGAAAGCTAAATGGCATTTAATACACAATTAAACTTAAGTTCCCTTTAAATATTCATTTGAAATTGGCCCTTAGACTAAAAAATCCTTACTTTTGACGACAAAACTCAGCCTTAGAGAGGCTTGGCTTACTTATTTGCTTACTTTTTATTTCAATAACCAAATTACCGAGCCCAGGAAGAAACAAACAGTAACTCCAGGCAGTTTTCGTTTTATTAAAGCCCGTTAAATAAGTTGCTTAATTTTAACGGGATTTGTTAAACTTTTTTAAAGATTTTGTTAAACTTTATTTTCGGGTGCGGCAACACTGGTTGTATCTCGTCTTTCATTTGTTTTCAAATTTGAATTTTTACGCTTGTTTCCTTTCCCAATAAAGAAAACTTTTATAGACTGACGACAAACTTATATACGTACATATAGATACATATTAAGTGGTAAGGCAAAACAACGACACGAGGAACTTGGTAATAAAAGTAACAAAGCAAACGTACAAACAATTCCTTAATTTTAGTTGTAAATTTTGTGCGTAAGTACTTATGCATAAATTCCCTAAAAGCAATCAACAATTTTACGAGTTATTGTAAAAATTGTGCTATACTTTTTACGAACAGTGCACAAGTTTGCAAATTGTGGCAAATGAAACACACATAAAATTTTCTTGAAATATGTAGTAAATAAAGGGCCATTCTCAACTGAAACACGCATGCCTCATTCGGTACCATTTTATGAAGCGATCTTAATGTGGATGGATTTGTGGCCAGTAAGTAATTATACGAAGGAATTTCAAGACGATGAATCCCAAATTCTTATTTAGAAAAGGGAAAAAAGAAAGAGAACGTTCAGCTATGATGCTAATATAAGCGCTATCCAGCTTACTGAGTTATCTAGATATATGGTTATTATACTTCTAATCGTCTACTCTTCGAATGCTATGCAGTATCGAGAAGACGGTCCGGAGTGTAAATATGTATATCCACTCAATGACACTAAAAAACCAATTAGATATCCTCTGAGAGTTAGCTCTTAACGTGGTTTTTTAGGCAGTAGGAAGCCCCAATAGACCTACGGGTGGCAATGCATACCTCAACAAATATCTACATATTTATCTACTTAGCTAATAATCAGGACAGGCTTTAGAAGGAATGACGCCCCGGACGTAAATAGAACGAAGCGTCCTTTAATATAATGCTTGTTACCTCGGTTTCTTTTTCTTATACGATAATCAATTGCAAAAATAGTAGCAATACAAAATCACAGTTTTTACTATAATCAAAATCTTCAGATCTTCAGGTTTTCGATAGATAAGATAGCTAAAGCTTTTAATTTTTTTTGGGACAAATATCCATTTTGATGAGCTGCGATTTCGAAAAACTTCACTCCTTGCTGACAACAGTTACTGGAAAAATCAACAAAATCCTAAGAGAAACCCAAACACTTGGAAATATATCGAAGACACTTTTCTTGACGAAATTCAAGTTCAATTCGCTGCATGTTTAATACATAGAAACTGTTTCAACTCTTCATAAATCTAAAATCCATTTATGTCCGAATTCACTTTAGTTGTGAGAGAGGCGCTCAACCGCCGACATTTTAACAGTAAAAAGTGTCATCTTCGATTTAATCTGGGGACTCTTGGTTGATAGCAGCCAGGGCAGTGTTAACTAGAAAAACGAAAAACTCAATTCTAAATTGATCTTCTGGTATGAAAATTGCAGACTAATTTGGACTTTCGTGATCGAACATCTTCTTCTTTCTTCCTTTGCGAGATGAGCATCTTTCGCCGCAAACTCAAAGCCCTTATTTCTGTAGGTGAATATAATTTCAGCGCAATTTTCTATCGACTTAGTGGCTACAGCGATGTCCATGGTTGTACTCTGCATTGATGTACTCATGAGATTGACCGGGAATGGGTGTCATACCAAACAGCCAGGAAGATGAGAAATTGAAATCGCATAATTTTTCCAGCAAAGCATTTGGCTTCATGTTGGACAGCAGCATATTTCAGATCAGAGGAAAAGAAAATCTCCTTCAGAGCATCTTTCGCCTGATATTTAATTACTTTAACCATGTCCAGTCTATTTTCCCAACGAATTGTACATGATGCTGAGAATAGAAAGTCGATACGCTGAAGTACACCAAAAACCACGATGCATGTTTTGGTTGAAGAGACAGCATCGCCCTTCGCCAAATTCAAGGAAAGCCATTACCTTTCTAACCTTGCTTTTTCCCTAATACTTTACTCATGCTTTTATTACGAAGAGTTTCAACTCTCTCGAAACTGTTGCTGCTTGAACAAAACTGCGGAGGGAAGTCCATGCTCGAAGCGTTGAAAATTAGTTGAATTTCCCTGAGGTTTGTATAAAGTTTGATTTATATGGTTTTGGCTTAAGCTTGGACAATACTTTTATAGAAAAATAGCAAACCGAAATTCAACACTTATGTGAGTCACTGTATCTCCTACCAAAACACCAAGTATAGAAATAATCTAATTACAACACCTAATTTTTCACTACCAAACACAGAATACAGGTGTTGGTCTTTACATAATTTCCCGTTGATCGTTTTGACCCACATTCCTCAAATAGCCTGCTGATTATGTATTTTTAATGGCTGCTCTATACATAAGTATGACGAAAAAGAGGAGTAGCACAACTCGGTAATTAACTTAAAAGGATGCTTATTTATTTATTTTAATAAAATTATACCGCTGCGCCTCTAAGTGAATCTTCAACACCTTTTAATGTTACCTTCTACAAAACTCAAAAAAGTAGCGCAAAATTACAACAATAAAAAATTATAGCAATAAATCAAGACAGAAGAATTTTAGAGCAACTTGGAAGCCAACTTCGCGCTATGCTCACCTACATTAAGAGTAAAAAGTATAAAGTAACTGTAAGTGCAACCAATACAAGCTAAAAGTTTGTATACTTGTATGTAGGGAGCACGCAACTGTGCGGACGGTAATTGATTAATGGAAAACAATTAAATTCGTTGGTAGTGTTAAAGTGTCTAACAACGAAACACTTTGTAGAGCTCGCATGAAGCAGTTTTTAAGCGCACAAAGAAAGCTATTCTAAAAAGAATGACGGTAATAAAGGACAAAAGAAAACACAACTGTTAGCTATGGCGGGGCGCTTGCATAAATGTAAGGCATGCAGAAGGTGAATATGCATAAGTACATAGAACTAAGCTAATTTCAACAGCAACAAGTCAGACCTGTTGACATTGAATGAAAAAACTCGAAGTAAGAATACATAGTAAACCTATATTAATTTATGTGCATATGTACATATGTATTTCCGATAGCGTGTTATACAATTATCTCCAGTAAATTTTCGTAAATAACCAATAAAATGTCTATACCGCCAAAAGAACACGCATTTCATTAATCTGGGGAAATTGAAATAAGTTTGAAGTAGGCCTGATGCTAAAATGATCTAAGTAGCGCCGCCACATTTTTATTTTATAAGTAGTGTTTATTTGCAGACCTCTTTTTAAAGCACTTTTTTGATTAATCAGAATCTTAATTTTAATCAGAAAATTTATTAACCTTAACCTGATTAATCAAAAACCTGAATAATTGTTAATAAGATAAATTTTGTTTTATATTTAAAAAAATTTAATCTGCTTTGAAAGCAAATTCGAAAAAAACTAACAAATTTACTCAGATTTCAATTATGTGTTTATAAGTAAATTACTCAGGGTCTGATTGATCACATTTTTTGATTAAGCAGGATTATAATTAACTAAAACATTATTTAACGGAATAATTGCACCACCTTAATTAATATATTAAATATTTACATTTTTGTAAAATCAAAAATTTGGCACCTACGGATCTCATTCATAACTCCAAATATGTCTAATTCAGCCAATATACTGGATAGTTTTAATACAACAGGCATGGTTTTGACGAGTGAAATTTTTAATGACTTTAAGCATACCATTCCATCGCAACGGAATAAGTCGCTTTAATTTCAAATTACTTATGTACATAGAAAAATATCATATGGGCTTATCAGGAGCTTGTGCAAGTAGTATCGGATTCCCATTAGCATTTGAATTTGCAAATTTCTTACGTGCTGCCATGGCAACCGTCTGCTTTTTATTGTTTTACATTTACAAATCCACCGCACATGCAAAAGCAAGAGCATATCCACAAGATCCTGAACAGTCCCTTATTTTATTTCAGCGTTTTAGCTATCACTGTTTTAATTTTTGTGAATATGGGTTAAGGTTCAACACGTATTAATGAATACAAAACCTATAAATTTTATATATCCATAGATCTTGCGGAGAATTTTTCTCTCACAAACCCCCCGTGCCGTGCCATCTTCTTCGGTATTACAAAGATTCTCTATATACACTGTTTTCTGTCCAGATACTAGACCAAAACTTTCCTTAAACACCTTGAATGTTTCCATTGGGTTCAAGTTATTTACATTTATATGCATCTGATTACCGTAGCTCCTACACCCCAACGTTAGCGTGTGCGCCTGTGTTTGCGTTATCAGCGATGAAAGCTTTAATAAACCCTCTTCTTTCTTATTCAACACGAGCAGCAACAGCTGCAATTGAAACAAAAGTTTTATCAGCATATCTGTCTGACTGTCCGTTTGATTGCTCTGCAGTATGTTTCTCCCCACCCACGAAATTGTTTAAACGCTGCCACATATTGGAGTTACGCTGCGTTGCTTTACGCGCTAAAGAGTGTGAAATTTCAATCCACTCACTCATTTATCGCATCAATGGCAACAACACATTTTTGCTGTTTTCGCACGAAAGGGTGTTACGGATACTGAATTGTATTGTTAGTAGCGAATTGATGTTGCCGCGGTTGTTGGCTGCTGTTGCTAAAGTGAAACGAGGGTATCGAAATGGAGTCAGGCACTTGAAGCAGCCACGCCACAAAAGTGCAATAAATTCTTCAATGTCACTTTTTCATCGGCGCCTGCCGTTTCTCCTTCTCTGGCACAAATGTATGTATGTAGCTCCAGCAGCGTTACTTGGTTGCTGAGCGTTTAACTAAATCGACTTTGTGATAAATGATGCGCGACGCAGCACGTGCTATTGCCACAGCCAGTGTACTCGTATACCGTATAGGAATTGTTTAAGCGAATATGCATTAGCTCTGTCACAACACCTCCTGCAGTGGTAACAAATTTCTTCAGTAACTTTAGTGATAGCGACACAAGGAAAATCTGCAAACTAGTACATATCTATACATATCTTCTCCGTTTTCCTACTTCACTTTGGGGCACAACGGTCTTTGCATGGCGCCTTGTCAGCAAGCTAAGACCGAAGTGATGCAGTTAAAGTCAACGTAATCGTACCCCGGAGACTTGATTATATTTAAATGTTGATTAGGGTGGTCCAAAAATACAAAAGAAATTAGCCTTTCTGAATTTTCTTGCTGCTTGCTCGAATACAAATATTTACCTTCAGCAATCTTCCACAAATAGAATAAGGATGCAAATTTAAGTTTAAAATTTTACTTACTATTTGTTCTTCAAAACGTACATGATGAGGCTAGGACCACATGAAATAACAAATGGTTATGAAAGAATAGTCAGTAAAACTATAAAGTTAAATATGCATTATAACTTTGTTGTTAGAAGACTTCTGAAGTGAAGTATTCTTATCCAATTAAACCATATCTATTTTTAACGATTTTAATATATAGCAATTCTACAAAAAAAAAAATTATTTTCCTGTATCAATTATATGGAGAACCTTACAGTCCCGGAGGCACGGTCTAAGCAATTTCAAAAAAAAAAAATGCTATTATTTTCGATATTCTGCAGGTTTTAGGAAAGCTTAAAAAATTGGCCCACCCTAATATACATATGTATGTATGTACACACATGATTGTTAACAAAGCCTTGAATAAGTATGTAAATATGTCTGTAGGTATGTGTGTCGACAATATTAGACTAATATAAAAAGTGCAAAAGTAGTTTTTAAAGAGCGAAACTGCTGCCTTAGGCCAAACTTAAAAACAAAATTATGTAAAAATTTTTAAACCAAAATAGACTTTGCAATAAGTTTTTTATCCAATCTTCATGTTGTCATATATTTTTGTTTCCATTGTAACGGTGGTGTGAGAAGAAAGCAATAAAAGTATCACTTCTACAATTTTTTCCGATTGTTGCTTCTCCACAATAATTTTTCATTAAAAACGGTCTCAAGCTCAATAAAATTTGTTGACTATTATTATTATAAGGCCATAAATAACAAAAACATAACTTAACTGAACTGAAAAAAAAGCAAAAAGAATTGAGGTGAACAACTGGCTGAGCTGAATTATTCACTTGGCCTGGAAGTCTTTAACAATTTTAAAGCAAAACACTTATTTCTGATAGGGAAAATAATTGCATTTTTACAAGATTAAATTAAAAATCAACCATGCAACTCTCATCCTCACGTTTATTTGAGGGCAGAAAAGGCAGCACTTTCGCCGGATCAGAGCGCAACTTGCTGAGAAAAGAACACGACGCCTTGTGAAAGGGCTGAGAAAAGAACATGAAAATGTGACAGCGCTAACACAAGGCAGAATAAGTGAAGCCTTTTTTCGAGAAAAGAAAACGCTATTAATACCTGGATTTTTCCTAAAAAAAATTCTTAGTACAATTTTCTGTTGTAAAATTTTGTTGAATTCTTCTAATTTCACTACAAAGTTTTCCTGAGCTGTATTTTTATAAAACAAAATAATAAACATTAAACAAACAAATGGAACCTGTAGATTTTTTTCATAGTGTTCAATTAATTTTGAATACCGCGAGTCGGGTCGCAGGGGATGTAAAACTTGATTGGCGGAATTCAGAGGGCTGTGCAATAGGGTGGTCCAAAAAGAGTATAGTTGGAATTGTAATGCTCTCACATCCTAGGATTGTTCTATATCGAAAAAAGTATACCCATATATTTTTATTTTGAAAAATAAAATTTTTCGTAGAAATGGTAAACAATTATTGAAAATCAATATTTTTCGATCGGAAAACTCTGGTTATCTTAGGGAGACTTTCAATAAGAATACCCAATTGTTTATTTAACCATTTTTAATACTAACGATTTCTTTTTGGTCGCGCCCATAGCATTTTTCGGGGTCTTTGGAGGCCCTATAAATTATAGTTGCGATGAAAAAAGGGTTAAATAAACAATTGGCTATTATTAAGGGGGATTCTCCTGCAGATAAACAAAGTTTTCTGGTAAAAAATATAGATTTTTAACTATTCTATACCATTTCTGCGAAAAGTTGTTTTTTCTCCATATAAGATACATGCATAACTTTGGGCGCTTTGAGCGACCTCTAAATATTTTTTGATTTCAAAATAAAAAGCATATATATTTTCGGTATAGAACAATACTACGGGGTGAGAGCATAAAAATTCCGACTTGACTTTTTCAAATGCATTTTTAGACCACCCTACTGTGAAATCATCGCCTTCTTGAACCACCGTTAATGTGGTTTCTCCTCCGGAAGACATATTTTTTAGGACACCAAAATTAACCGAACGTTAGTATTTAGCTAGCATAGAAGGATTTTACTTCATCTAATTTGAGTTTTTTTCAACAGGAGGTTAAAGTTTCCAATTTTCCGTTTTACACACTCTTTTCAACACCTTTTTGTCCATGTTTTTTAAATTAGTTAAATTAGATTTGAAGAAAAAATTTCGTTAAAGAAGTTGTCTAGCGATGAAATTAGTTTTTCCACAACACCTATGGCAAATAAAATATATAGTCTGTAGACTTTTGACAAAACAGCTTCTTTGCTTTCTATAGGTTGGAATAGATGATGACAATAGAAAACTCATATGAATAATCATTAATTAAAATTCACTTGATTTATTCATAGCATTTTGATAAGTTTCATTGAGATAGTTGCTCGAACTTTTACCATTTAGACCTCATAAAAAAAAAATTGGGGAGAGATATTTCTCATAATTCATAAGTCCACCAATCAAAGACTTTCTTTGACCCTCCTTTCCACATTAAAAAAAAAGCTTTCTTTAAAAATCGCTAAATTTTTAATATTTCTTAAAGGGTTTAATTTGCTTTGCTTGTATTTGCTTGTATCTTTGTGCTTAACGGTTTATTCTTCCAGAAATGTTTGTTCGTTACAGCGCTTTCCTAAGTAGTGCTTTGCAGTAATAACAATAAACACAACATCTCGTCGTCTCATTTCCATTTTCAGTTTAGCTAGACGCGTGCGAATGTAGCGTCCATTACCGAGGATATACAAAAATCCCTTATAAATATTGCTAGTAGTGAGTACGGAAAATCAAGTTTTACATTCCGTGCGATTAGCCTTACACTCTTTAAATGAATTGAGCACCATTCTGAAATTGACATTAGGCCATCTTATAGAAATTTTTTCATATGGGCAAATTTTCAAACAAGATAGTGTCAACTCCTTTTTCTCGATCTAATTAGTTACTATACCTGGCACAATTTCACCGTGCATTTTTGTAAATATAAATATTATTTATGATTCATAAGCACACATAAAGTTTGTCCCTAACAGCTCCATACAATTTTTAAGCGCAGATACGTATGCGTGTAAAAAAACAGGCCTAATATTAGTTAAAAACAAGTAAGAAAGTCTAGGTTCGGGCGGAGCCGAACATTAAATACCCGGCGCAAGTATTAAATATATGTTTTTCACCTTTCCGAGAGCTACAGCTAGATGGTAAGCCGGGGTGTATCCATTTTGAGTAAATTAGCCTCCTTAAATTTTGAAATATTGAAGTTTCAGGCATTTCTGAAATTTACCGTTATATGAAAAGCGGCCGTAATTTTCGATTTCGATAATTTTCAAAGTTTTGCTTTTATGTGGCAAGCACAATAAAAATACCGAGTTTGGTACAAATTGGTAGAACGGTTACCGAGATACATATACGTGATCATAAGTGGGCGGTCCCGCGCCCATTTTCCAAAATTTTATCATAAACGTATTTCTTGGTAAAGAATTGTTGCAAGCATCAATTTTGAATAAATTACCTTTAATATTTACTGATTTATCGAAGATTTCGTATTTCTCTAAACTACCGTTATGTGGGATGTGGGCGTGGTTATTGCCCGATTTTAAAAATCTTCGGCGGTTTCGTATGTTAAATCAAGGTTTACAACTGTGCCAAGTTTGGAAGAAATTGGTGCAGCGGTTACCAAGATATACACATGTAACCACAAGTGGGCGTGGCTGCGCCCATTTTCCAAAAATTTATAATATTCTATTTTTCGTCTAAAACTTATTGCAAATATCGATTTTGAGTGAACAATCTTCAGTAGTTTCTAAAATATTGCAATTTTCGTATTTCTGAAAATTACCGTTATATGGGAGGTAGGCGTGGTTATTGTCCGATTTTGCCCATTTTCAATACCGTCCGTCCTACGGCAGAAAGAAGGGCACGTACTNAGCCGGGGTGTATCCATTTTGAGTAAATTAGCCTCCTTAAATTTTGAAATATTGAAGTTTCAGGCATTTCTGAAATTTACCGTTATATGAAAAGCGGCCGTAATTTTCGATTTCGNTTTACTCGAGTTATCGTGTGCACAGGCGGACGGACGGACGGACGGACAGACAGTCACCGCTTAATCGATTTCTCTTTTCATTCTGAGCATTTATGTATACATTTGTTATAATACCCTTGTGCACAAGTGCGCTCGGGTATAAAAATTGTTAAACACATTTCATTCACTTAGAACTGTTTCGGTTATCTTTTTATAAAAACTATTTGTATGTATGTACATCTCAGATTTTTCATGTGCTAAATTATGTATTCTCAATGCTATTTGGTGTTTTTTTTTGTATTACGTAATACATATTTCACTGCGGTCTCTAATCCGTAGAAAAACCGAATTAAATAGTAGCAAAAACGAATGCCGCAAGAAATTGTAACTTCACGCTTTCCATGTTCTTTGATCCATGGTGTTGAAAAGGCCGCAGATAAAATATTTAAATTATATTTAATGAATTCCAGAACAATGGATAATGCGACTATTGTCAGGCAGCAGCACCTGGAAAAGAGCAAATGAAGTTGCTGTATTGTTTTAGGGCCTTATGTGCCCTCTCTATGTAATTTTTTCAGCCTGAAATGTGAGTATGTGGAAAAACACATTTGAATAAGCTTAGAAATTTGCATTTTTTGCTTTAAATATTTCGATTTCATTCCATGGATATACATAATTAAAACCCACTAACTGAATTAAAGATAAAGAGAAGCATGCATCCACGCACACGCACACCTTCATGGATGTGCAAATGTAGATTATTTGATAACTTTACATTTCTCTCCTTTACTCGTACTACAAATATGTCTTAATTTCAAAAAAAATATTATACATTTCCAAATACATTAGTCGCAATCTAAGTGCTTTTATCAGAACAGTTTGAATATAAATACATATGTATACATGTACCTATGTACATAACTCTGCATAAAAAATTATAAAAACGAGTTTAGCTTACATTTTGTTTCCCCATTACATAGTCGCACTTTGTCGTTTTATTAAAAAAAAAAATGCCTTTCATAATTTGAAAATATTGCACCTATGAGCGTTCTCTTCCTCTGCTAGGAACATAAAAATATTTGTTATGTGTCACTTCGCGCCACGCAGTATTTCCCTACACAATGACTGCTGTTGGGGCTTGTCAGACGCAGAACTTACTTAAATTACATTTAGCACTTCTTTCTTTTATGATTTTATTTTGTATTTCTGGGTGTTTACGTACACTGATTACTGCTATTATTATCATTGTAGGTATAATTTAACAACTTTAGAATGCATATGCCTGTATGTATCTACATACTTACTTTTTAAATAAATACGAGTAAGCCGTGAGTTTTCAGCGAGCCAACTTAGCTACGCACCTTATCCTTAACCCTTAACTAGTGATATGCGGTCTCACAGACTACGTGGCGCTAGCGGAATAGTATTTCACCTTCTTCGGACATACCCACCCAAAAAATTCAGTAAGATGGATACAAAGTTGTTCAGAGGCCTCTTTAACGCTTAGGTAAAATTTTTTTCTGTTCAAAAAATTCCAAGAGCAAACCGAAAATCTAAGTATCAATGTCACTTGTGGGGAAAAATGTGGGCTTGCAGTGTATGAAATTGTTATGATCCAACTGCCTATAAAAATTTTCGAAGTTTGAACAATGTATTTTTTTTTTGAGATCCGATTTAACTCTATTGAAAAGAATTTATTTTATTACAATGTGTTGATTGTTATTATTTTAATAGTCATTGTTGACGTCAGTTGAATCGAAAGTTCCTAACTAATAAATATGATTCGAATACACAAATTTGTTTTAATTTATTCTTTTATATATTATTTTATTTCAATGTTATAGATCACCACTTATGTTATGGTTCATCCATGTCACCAACTGAAGGTTAAATAAGAGAAACTTATTTCTTGTTTTTTGTTGGCTTGTTTCTTCCGAACAAATGAATTTACGTACAGCTTAAGCATACTTTAAGGTATATTTCTTCTAAATTTTAGTTTAGAAGTATCAACCGGTTTTTAAATTTTTAACAATATTCAAATATATTTTTTTACTATAGTTTTCGGAATTATTTAATACTGCGATTTTCTTGAACAAATATGTTTACGTACTTTTGAAAGGATATTCATGTCATTTTGTTTTCTGCTACGCCCACTTTGAACTTACTACTATGAATTCAAAAGTCGTATACGTATCTATATGTACATATATTTTTACCCTGAAGTTACGTACATAGATACTTTTATTTAGCTTTGACTCTCTGACTGCTGACTGACTAAAATGTTGATACCCTGCAAAAAGTGGGACTAGGTTTAATACTAGTACAGGATCATGCTACCCTGTAACCGACATAGTAAACAAAATGGTCCAAACATATGGAGCAAATATGGTTACATTAACATTGCGATGTTAGTGGACCTCCCCACCTCCGGTCCAACACTGCATAACATGGGACCACCTTTTGACCATGGACTGAACTTAATAAGATTTTGTATAAACCGAATATTTGATCATTTTTAAAGGCGACTTTTAAGTTTAAATAGTAAAATTTATTATTTAAAATGCATTTACTTAAAGTTCGCTTCAATAATATTCGCGGTGGTGTTCAACACATATATCAGTTTTTTACGTTTGAGGTGGTCTAGGTCAGCATAACAAGTTACTAGTATGCAACCTGTTCCTTTTGCGCATACTTTAAAACTACATGCCATTAGACAACCTGGTCCTCAAATTTTCGCCGGGTAACTGCACTTCCATTATTCTATTTTCATTATGTACATGTGAATATTTGTGCCCATATTTATGCGTAGTGTCAATTCATTCTCGTATGAATATTCTCATATTTTCCACTTAGACGAGCAGAGATTTGATAGACTTTTTTGTTTCATTCTCATAGCCATATGCAAACATATTTAACGAAAATACTATTTTTTACCTCATAAGCCATTCGCAATGCAAAATGTTATACCAAAACGCCTTACTGTCTCTTTTGTTCAATTCAAACCGACATATATTTTCATTAGTTAACTCAAAAAGCATACGGTGTATAAATTTTAATCCGCCTCTCGGCACATTACATTAGGATTAAATTAAACGTAAACAAGTGCGAAAAAATTCTACATTACGCCGCACTGAAGACATCAAAAATGCATGCGATTTATACAAAATGTCAAGAAAAAGTTATCGAAATGTATCAGTAATGAAATCTGTGCATAATTGCATAGTATAGTTATTCCTTCCACATGAAAAGTGGTACCGGTTCAGAAATAGACATTAACTTAATTTAAGGGAATGGGGGTGCTGGTTACAGGTAAAGTTTTTTTTTGCATGACGGACTATTTCGGAATAAGTCAAAATGAGCATTTCTGTGCCTATTTGAACTAAAAGAAATTGTAATATAACTGCAAGTTGTAAATTCTTACTAACTACCACCAGTTTCCCAGAAACAGATAATCAACCTGTCTGCAATTCATAAAAATAGTAGTGTTTATTTGTATGATTTTTAAGTTGAAGATAGCTTATTAAATCTCCAAATGATTGAAAACAAATGAGATACTAACTTTCTAACGTTTGCTAGCAAGCTACTTTAGGAAATTTATTATATTTTCATGTTTTCTTGTTTTATGCTGTGGTATGTTAACAAAACTGTGAACTGCTGTTATTTTAACTTAATTATTTTTTCTTATTTTGTGCTCGCGTAATTTTTTTACCTTTCAATTTGAGAGTGTTCGCTTCACTCCAGCAAATTACTGATGGACAATTAGCGCTAGAGATCTTATCGAACACACGAAATATCTATCGTTGCCGCTAAAGGACACGTCGGAAATCCCGCTAATATAGCTTTTAAGTTTTTGAATGCTATTTGACTATTCTAAAGTGACAAAAAATAAGATCCGATAAAAATTTATCTTTGATCGAAAAAATAAAAATATTTTATTTTCATTGATGAATTGAAATCCAAAAGAAGCACTCACTTTATAGGAAATAACTACATTGGATGACAAATTTGTGCTTATTTTTCTGTTCACCGGATGCTCATATCCAATTACTATGTAGAATCGCCCGCTGATTCCGAAAATCTAGTTATTTTTTTTTTATGGATAAGCTTTCGAGATATTTTCAATTTACCATTATTACGATCCACTCATATCTTACGATCCAATATAACAATTTTAATACGAGATGCGGCAAATGAAAGCTAAAATTCTCCGTACATTAAAACCAGGGAACGGATTTTATGGAAATTGCCTCTTTTTCTGCTAAAGAGATAAAGTATATTCGATTAAGAATGTCCACGATTTAGCTTTCCCTGAATCCATATAAACACATTTGATGTTGCCTTTTTTAAGATATTTGCCTTTTCTACCTTTAAAAAAGTGATTATAGTATTTACAATTTTTTATAAATTAATTAAAAAATATACACATGCCGATGCGGCTTGTAGAAGCGCAGGGACCTCTTGCCAAATTGGTGTTGGAAAAATTCAAAGCCGTTTTCTCAGCTAACGTAGGCTTGGAGACAATAAGGAGTGTGGATAAAATTGTTGGATGGCGAGGAAAACGCCCTTATTCCTGATAATATGAACTTTTCAAACGTTCCATATTTAAATTGGGCTCCACTTGTATCAACTTACGTCGAGCGCACATTTAGTACATTCAAGGCTTTTCTTCGCGAAAATCGAATGAAAATGCTGCCAGAGAACTTCAAAATGCATCTTATGGTTCAATGTTGCTACAACTATGCATATTAAAGTTTTATGAGTTAGAAACTCGAAAGGATAAATCAGTCAAAGATTCAAAGTACAAATTTTTCATGTAATGAAACTAGTTCATAGCTTTTCTCTTTTTACTTGTAATATAAACATTTCTAAAATAAATGTACTTTTTGATTGTTATTCGTATTTTCTGTCTTATTTTAGTGCCTTATTATGCTTTTTTTTGCAATACCTAGTGCCTTTTCCTGCCTTTTTCGCTATTTTATTTTGCCTTTTTTATAAGTTTTTAGGTCCTACAAATCCGTTCCCTGCATATAACACTTTCCGATAGGTCCAATAGTTTCTCAGAAATTAATTAATCAATCGAGATTTTTTGTTTTAGATGAAAAAATTAAGATAATCAAAATTTAACAGAGAAAAAATTAAAAGAGTAACCTTTAATATAATAAAGTTTGTGTTAAAGCCTGATATATTGAAAAAAATCAAGCTACTAATGAATGTTGCTAGTATGTATATGGCATGGCGTATGAGTAATATTCATTCCAGCGCATATTTCATACAAAAAAATCTTTGCGCATTATCAATTGACCACTCATTCCTTTTTTATTAATCCATCGATCTCTCCTTCATTAGCAGCTTAGTTTTTTTTATAACATAACAGGCTTTAACACAAATTTAAAAAAAAAATACGCAGAAGCAATTATTTTGTTCCTGTTAAAGTAAGAATTTTTTTTTCAGGTTTTTATCAAAAAAAAAAACAATCTGGATTGATTAATTAATTCCCCAAAAACTATTAGGCCCATCGACAAGTGGTGTATAAACGAAAGTATATGGAGGCTTTTATTAGCTTTCATCTACCATATTTCATACTAATTTTTTCAATTGCCGCGTTAGATATACGTGGTTAAGTGGAAACATTTTTTTAGCTGAATAACGGTAAATTGGAAATATCTCGAAAACTTCTACATAATAAAAAAAAAACAGATTTTCGGGATCAGCGAGCAATTCTACATAAGAATTGGATAGTGGCATCCAGTGGGCGTTTTTGCTGTACGCCAGTGTTTTCATAGAAACTACAAAGTTTCTGTAATTTTATGCAATGCAGACTAAATCAGTCGCTATAAAGGTGAACAAGTATTTACTCACAAGCATGCAACAATTATCTTGTTTATACCGACGCAAAGAGCGCTTAAACCAACTTTCAATACGCTCTGAAATTCAAATTGCTTTTTGTATGTCTCACATCGGTTAGAAAACAGATATAAACACATCATTCATTTGACACGAAGTGAAAAAGGCTCGTTCTATTTATACAGCCCGTTTTAGAATTGAATCATTATTATAACAAATTAGAGTTCTTGTTCGCTTTCATTTCGGTCCACCGCGCAAATTATTTATTAAAGAAATATCGAATAAAAATAACAACTTTTGTTTACTTTTGAATACGGTTTCAGCGACTACCCAGAAATGACATCGGTATAAACGCTTGAGGGAAATATGTCTTGAGTCAAATCGGGTTTTGTTAGTGCAGTTCTCTCGCAAGTATAAGGGCAAGGCTTCCTCAAGTGGGCCAAAGTCAAAGATTAACATTTTTCAATGATATTCAGGCAGCGCCGAGTTTTTGTATTCGAAAAGTACACTGCGTAAATTTTTGTTTCAAAATTCCAAATAGTTTTTTTTTTAATCAAGAATTGAAAATTTTTGCAGTGTTTTGGAAATTTTTGTTTTTATTTGAGAGTAAGTTACAATTTTTGTATACCTCGTGGACGGAAGTTTTCAACAACAATTTACATATGTAATAAACATTTCTACTTTTATCTATGAAATAATGCGTGCATTTCGATATACATAGTTTGGTGGGAATAAATTTTTATTTGCCAGCGTGCGTGCCCAACTCCCGCGGGAATGCGAAACTCGAGCATGAGAAATAAAAGTGGAACGATTGAAACGTGGATTTCTTTCTTGTGCAAGAAGTCAACACGGATTACGCGTGATCCAGCCGCGAGAGTCGGGCGCGCACGCTGGCAAGTAAAAATTCATTCCGACCAAACTATATCGAAATGCACGCATGTTTTTTCATAGATAAATGCAGAAATTAAAAATTGTCGTCCAGGAGGTGCAGAAATTGTGTTCAATTGTTCATAAAAAAGTTATTAAAAAACATTTTTGTAACGCAAATAATTTCATTGTATAGTTTAATGTTTTTTAAATCTGTTCCCAAAAACAATTTTTCATTCGGACACCTACTTTCAAAGAAAAAAAAAATTTCCAAAACACTGCAATAATTTTGAAATTTTTATTAAAAAACAAACTATTTGGAATTTCACAACGAAATTTGCACGGTGTACTTTTCGACTATAAAACTCGGCACTGCCTGAATATCATTGAAAAATATTAATCTTGGTAAATTCGGGGCCTTACCACTTACCCTCTCGAATCAAAATGTCTTTTAAAAAAATTTCAGAATTAAATACTTAAAGCTCATTGGGTGAGACAAGCACGGTCTCGAAAAAGCAAGAAAGCAAACTCATTTATTTGTACATTTGGATACAAAATTTGCCACTTGTTCGGTTATATTTTATATGCGCTTTTCCACAACTCCTACTTTATACATACACTCCTACTGACGATAAGCCCATAGCTTGCAATCTGCATAAATTTAGACTCATTGCTAATATTGTTATTGTTGTGTGTGGCTCAAATATTTCTAGCATATACAGTCAAATAAAAGCATAAGATTATAAATATGTGTACGTATATTTGCATTCATTTACACACAAATAATGTGTGCCTGTATGTGAATGACATGCATTTGTTAGTATGTGTTGAATACTGTCAACTACACCCGTCTCTTTGTTGTTGATTTTACTTGCTATTAGCTACTAGTGGTGTCTATTTTGCGCAACGTTTAGGCAACTTAACAAGGATTTAAAAGGTTTTCGCTGTCATCGACATGCAAAATGAAGCAACACAGAGCACTCATACGCCCTGTTTTACGGACGTACATAGAGAGAGCTATTAACAAAACCAGCAGCGCAACAAGAGGAATAACATAAGTACACAGTTATGTACATTCATATGCATGTACTCGTAGACAGACAGAGTGCGACAACACAATACTCGTAATTGTTGTTAAGTGTTTGGCAAGTACATATGTATGTATGTGTGGAAGTTCCCCACCAAACAATTTGTGTTGCCGGCAATAAGAAAACGTGTTGCCCTCGGAAACAAATTTATTGCCGGTAATATTGCCATCGAATCGATTTTCTATTACCGGTCGCTCTAAAACGTCCGCCGAAGGCAACTCGCCTGGGTGAGTCGTTTTCTTATTACCTGATGAGTCCTTTTCTTATCGCTTCAGGCGATATTTGGAATAATTTTATTCTTTTTAATACTTCATTTATTTTTTTGTATACCAAATTGCACCTTACAATCGGAATTAATTCATTTTCTCGCTGTGAGGCTTCCTATTTTTTCAATCTTGTCCTTGGGCATAATTTAGATGCTTTTGGCCAATACTATTGACGCCATATTCATAAGTTTCGGAATTTTTGAGAAATTTTTTATCCAAAATTGACATGAATGAAGTGATGTTGCCGATTTGTCACCACAGCAATAAATCGGTGAGTCGCCAATTTGTTGCCATTGACGATTGTTGCCTATTTCTCATGTTTTGCATGGTGGGTTCGGAAGAAAAAAATCAAATTCCACATACATATGTAGAGCGGGTAATAAATGTGTGCGTAAACATTTAATATACATAGATACTTGTATAAGAACATATCGTCGTTTAAAGTACAAAACCGCGTATCAAGATACTGCAAAACCGCGTATGTGAGTTTGCATAAATTATTTTCTAGAGAGTAAAAACACTCATATTTTAAAACTGGCCTCTTTTTTATAAAGAAATCGCATTTCTGGCTAGTATATTTCAGGACCAATGGATATCCAATTTTTGGCAGCAAATGTCAGTTACGCGGTTTTGCAGAATGACGATACGCGGTTTTGTACTTTAAACGACAATATGTACATATATAGTATGTGCATTATACTGGTTCGAACAAAGTCGACTATTTCTTTGTTTTTCAAAGTACCTTTTGAACTGCCCTAAATATTAAGATTTAGAGGTCGCTCATCACGAATTTCTATTTACCACACAAATTACACAGGAAAACATTTTTTTTCAATTTGGATTTTTTTTAAGTCAACTTATCGGAATGAGCGATATATGTACATACATATGTTTAGTATATTTGGAGGAATTAAAGCCTGTAAAAAATTCTCCAATGGTTTTCCACAAACTAACTCTAACAGAAGTTATTAAAGGTTAAAATCGAGGATATACAAAGTTTTAGTTTTGTATCAAATGTTAAAAATTATCAGTAAATATGACAAAATTTATCTGCATAATTTTACAATTTCTAATAAACTTTAGATCCTTTAACAGTTTACGAATCGTAAAGCCTGATAAAGTTATAATCACAGTTATACGCTACTCATATATTGTGAAGTTTTGACTATTAATTTTTTTTTATTATTTAAGTTCAATTATTTTTCACTTTTGGAGGAGTGAATTTATGGAAAATCCTTGAGATACTTTTTTCATTAAAAAATCTAAATCCTTTATTCCGATACGTTGACTTAAAAACGTTTTGTAAATATTTGAAAATCCTGCGTCTTTTTTCACTGTCCCGAAAATATTTCAGAAGTGATTAAAAAAAGTCGATTTTATTGAACCAGTCTAATGTATATACATATGTACATATACTGTAGGCACATAAATATGTATATACGTATCTAATATTCACGTGCATTAAAAAAAAATACAACACAAATATTTCAGCGGAAAATTTTCAAATCTATTGTTTTTGGTGGCGGTTGAACACAAATTGTTTAGACAAATAAATTTTGTGGGGCGATAAATAACAGGATTTATATCAGTGCTCATGCATACATCTAGTTATACATGCATACATACATATATAGAAAAATTAAATATTCACAATATATTTGAGTTCATTTTTAATGTTTTATTTTTTTATAATTTTCTACTTGTGTAAGTACTGACATCGAGGTCGAGTGACTAGAGGTGCGTACTATCACTCGGTTGGTCTAGGACTCGATCCCTGGTATAAGCAATCTCAAACAAAATGTAATAGGCAGGCAATGGCAAACTTCTGAATATATTTTTGCAATGTAAAAAGCTTCTCACAAACCGGTACGTACATCCGCTTTTGTGTGACAACATGAAGGCGCATACCACAAATCGGGGGATAAACTCGGCCAAGCACTGGCAAACATGTTAGCGCCAAATAATTGTATTATTTTATACATGTAAATAAGTATGTTCTCACTGTCAGTAGAGACTTATACATAGAGGGGGATTTACAATAACGCAAACGTTGATGTATATTCACGCCCGTAGTGTGACAACTTGACATAAGTACTGCTTGTAAGTAAATGTATCGATTCACTAAAAATCAAGCTAATCCAGCGAAAAATTTAATCATTTTATTGAGTGTCCATTCTACATAAATGGTAGTACTTTTTTTTTGTTCTCTCTTTGTGTGAGACAAAAATAATCTCATGCAACTTTGCAATGTCTGTAACTTAAATTCCTCAGCACTTTCTTTTTTTATTCACCAGCATACATAATTCAAAAAAAAAAAGAAAAATCTGGATACTTACATAGACTACAAAACTTCAGATGCAAGCCGATAAAAATCAATGCAATTATTTATGCGGGGCTCTCGAGATTTCTTCGTGAAATAAGGAAGATGGATTGCGTAAAAACGAAAATCATAACATATTTATTTATTTGTATGCCTCGGCTTACTTATGAACGAGAAAAGGTCACATTGAATTATTAATAAAGGCATTCGGACGATGGTCGATCGAACAAATAGTCAAGGCAACATATGGCATGTGCTCAATACAAACACACATACATACAACATATGCATTTGAAGTTAAAGCCCTGTAAGAAACTGCCAATCAGAAACTGTCTAGCTATTCAAAATTATTGCTACTTTTGCAAATTTTCGTTGAATAACCTGGCGTTTCTTTGTAGTTCATTGTACAAAAATTTGTAATATTTACTAAAATACTCTGACATCGTAAAATTTTAAATTGGCCCGCTTTACAAAAGCTGGAGATTTCTTAAAAAGACGGTAAAAATTTGGTACTAAATCGATGCATATGACGTCAATGTTGAAGTTTAGCAGTTTGAAATATTTATTACTTTCATTGCAAATATTCAAAAATATTTTGCAAATCGTACGATTTTCAGAAGAGTCCTTTTATATAATTTTGGCAAAACCAAACAGATATCAAATATTATTTCTTTCAAGCTAGTAAACGAATTAGTAAAAGCATTGCTTGAACTCGGCATTCAGCGTGTGAAATATTGCTTTGCAATTATTTTCACGAATACCACTCAACACTTTTACCTTTTTTTCTACAGGGCACATCACATAACAGCAAACAAAGTCTAGATATTGCCTATCAGACGGAGGAACACAAATACACTCAATGATTGTTTGCGTGACCTTGAAGTAGCCAGACGTGATGTATGAAAATGCTGAACCTACTGATAACTGGGTGGATGGGATATGCTTCCATTTTGATATTAGTGATTGCTAGTCATAGCAGTCGCTCGGATTGTCTGACAACGAAAGCTATAATTTCTTTTCGCTATTACCTTTTTTTGTCAAAGATATTATATAACAGAAGAAAAGTAAAAACCCTCCTTTGGTTTCCCCATGACATGACCGTAAGGTCCAGTTCCGGTTTATTTACCTTGTTTTAATAAGCACTAATTTATGCCATAAACGTTTTTCTTGGTATTCTAACTATTTGTGTTGCATAGTAATGAAAGTGGCATAGAGTGCATGAAAATAGGAATAAGTTAGAAAATGGAAATAGATAAAGCTATGTACTAAGCTATTTCTAAACATACAGTGAGTTGATTAAAAACATTGGATGAAGTTAGTATTAGCACGACCCAGTGACACTGTCTGAAATCGAGGAGCTCAGTTCTAATGACTTTTTCTCTTTTTAATTTGGCACTATTTTGGCATAAAGAAACATTTTTTTTTTGTGTTGTATTTTAAAATGCTCACTATTTAGTAAATCTGAATATCTCAATTTGTAAAAAACTTATTCAACTGAAATCCTGATGGCAATGCCTTTCTCATTAGAGTGCTTTCAATGTCAGCTCATTGAAATTCTTAGAATAATTAGCAATATTTCCTATATTGCTTAAATTAAAGTGATTGTGGTTTGCACGGTTTAAACAGTAAAAATTGTTATTATTTTGAAAAATATTAGTCCAGATATGTGAAATTATCATTTGATGGCCGTTTAGTTATTAGTTTAGTTTAGTTAACAAAACTTGCCCCTTCTATAAAAAATCTAATTTCTGTAGAGAAATGCGTATTTAGCCTTGCATGCGTGTGAGCAAGAAGTACAAAATTTTGCAGAGTGAAATTTAAGTACTTTGCAAATAAAATGCAATTCCTATGTTTCACAAAGTAGATAGCTCTTTTTAGAAGCCAAAAGATTGCGAAACAAATTTCAAGAGTGTAGCATGAAAAACAACGATGATATAGTGCTTCGAACCGAACAAAATTTAGTAGGTC
The DNA here is from genome assembly GCF_001687245.7 of Rhagoletis zephyria. Lineage (NCBI taxonomy): Eukaryota > Metazoa > Arthropoda > Insecta > Diptera > Tephritidae > Rhagoletis > Rhagoletis zephyria. The sequence goes on along the minus strand of NW_016157115.1, from coordinate 400,594 downwards.
ACCCCAGAAGTCCATAATACTTGATGTAAGTCGGCTGGATCGGGTATATGGCGGCTTAATGATATACAGTAAGCCCGCTTAAGTACCTCAAGAAAAATGTCAGCTTTTTGAGGTACTTATGCGGGTATTTAAGCGAACATAGTTACTGATGTAGTCACATCTTCTTGTTAACTTACATAAATACTTGAATTACAACATTTAATGAAGTATACATAGTTTAAAACCAAAATCATAGCATTATTTAAGCACATAAACAAGTAAAGAAAAACTTTATTAAAAACAAGTAAGAAAGTCTAAGTTCGGGCGGAGCCGAACATTAAATACCCGGCGCAAATATTAAATATATGTTTTTTCACCTTTCCGAAACTTACCGCTAGATGGTAAGCCGGGGTGTATCAATTTTGAGTAAATTAGCGTCCTTAAATTTCGAAATATTGAAGTTTCAAGCATTTCTGAAATTTACCGTTACATGAAAAGCGGTCGTAATTTTAGTCCGATTTCAATAATTTTAAACACTGTGCTTTTATGTGGCACAATAACCATACCGAGTTTGGTACAAATTGGTAGAAGGGTTACCGATATACATATATGTGAACATAAATGGGCGGTGCCACGCCCATTTTCCAAAATTTTATCATAAACGTATTTCTTGGCAAATAATTTTTGCAAGCATCAATTTTTAATAAATTAGCTTTAATATTTACTGATTTATCGAAGATTTTGTATTCCTCTAAAATACCGTTATATGGGATGTGGGCGTGGTTATTGTCCGATTTTTTAAATTTTCGGCCATTTCGTATGTCATACCAAGGCCAAACACTGTGCCAAGTTTGGAAGATATTGGTGCAGCGGTTACCAATATATACATATGTAACCATAAGTGGGCGTCGCTACGCCCATTTTCCAAAAATTTATAATATTCTTATTTTTCGTCTGAAAATTATGGCACATATCAATTTTGAGTGAATTATCTTCAGTAGTTACTAAAATATCGCAGTTTACCGTTATATGGGTAGTGGGCGTGGTTACAGTCCGATTTCGCCCATTTTCAATACCAACCTACCATGGATTAATGGAAACCTACATACCGAATTTCGTTGAGATATCTCAATTTTTCCTCGAGTTATCGTGTACACGGACGGACGGACGGACGGACAGACAGACATGGCTTAATCGATTTCTCTATTCATTCTGAGCATTTATGTATACATTTGTCTATATCTATCTCGATTCGTTTTGGCTGTTACAAACAACCGTCATGTGAACAAAATTAGTATACCCTTGTGCACAAGTGCGCTCGGGTATAAATATATATGTCATTTTTAAAAGAATTAAATTGTTTAAAAAGTCAAAGTTGGGCATATTATTTTATACTAAATTCAATATGATACATATTGTTTACCACTTATGTTTATTTATTAATTTTTAAGATTTTTCAATCAATTAAAGTACAGTCCGTTCCCTAACAAGTACCATATAAACCTAAGCTTAAGATTTTGTCGAACACTTAAAAAAAATTCATCTTAATTTCAAATTTTTTTCTCAGAAGTGTTTTTTGACTATACAGTTTTATAGCCCATTAAATTTTAGTGTAATAATGTGCAAGTTTCAAGTGGCTAAAAATTACCGTTCATTTTTTATAATTTTTTTACCGAAGGTGTGTAGCGCTGCTACTGAATTTCAAAATACGTAAATACTATAAGGAATTTTAAAAGAGCACTTAAAAGGGGAAAACTATAAGTAAAATTGTAAATGGGGCACGAAAAATTGAGGTACTTAGGCGGGTTGGGTAAATAAGCGGGGAGGTACTTAGGCGGACTTCACTGTAGTGCCTGTAGACGTTATGCCAAAAAATTAACTTTTTCTCCATAGTGCATTGACTAGTTACGAAAATCCACCATAGACTAGGTATTGACCATACACCAAATATTGGAAAAGACCCACAAGATCCCGACATGCACCACATACTTGTCGACTACAAAGGCTCTTGCGACAGCATGAAAAGAGGCGAGTTATTGGTGTGTGTTCTACTGTTATTTCTGAATTTAGTATCCCTGTTAAAGATTTGAAATGACACAAAAGAACGATGAAACACGAAAACATAATATTGTATGGTAGATTATGGATCTGTATGCCATTTTTCCAGATTAGGAAATTTTTTCAAGATATTTGCATTTTTAGGAAAAGAAAATCAAACTTTGACAAGGAAAAAATTACACATCTTTTTATTTTTACTAATCTTAAGCCAAAAAATCAAGCTACTAATGATGAAAATCGATCGAAATAGGAGCCGGAAATAATGTTACTTGTACGTAGCGCTCTTGTCTATATTTTTTTTGGCAGTATTCTTTTTTTTTTTGGATTCCAAAAAGTGATACTGAGGTTTTTTTCCAAAATACTGCATTTATACTTTTTTCCTGCGTAAATTTTTTAACATACATACAGGGTTCGTAGAAACACGTTATACAAATGCATATCCTAATATATTATATATATATATATATATATGTATATATATTTCACAACAACAACAACAAACTTTGTTTTCATCATTATTAGAAAAATGCCATGTAGGCAGTTTTAATAATAAGGTGCCAGTTTCAATAGGCTAAAGATTCGCAATGATTTTTGGTTATTTTTTTTGCCGATAGAATATTGTTGTTGTGCAACTTGGTTGATTTTTCTAATTTTTGTACAAAGTGTGAAATTGGGATTGTTGTAACTTTTGTTAGACATATCATTTTGTGTCGGTGTACATGTTTACCGTTGTACCAGGAACTCCTTTATTTTATTGATAAACTCCCTGAAAAAGTTTTGATTACAAGGTGGTCTTCTGGGACGTAGTTTTAAAGTATGCGCAAATAAATCAGGTTTACTACTAACTTGTTATGCTGTCCTGGATCACTTCAAACTTAACACTGAACACCACCACTTCGTGGCCCATCAGCAATATGATTCGGTTGCCGAATGTGAATATTATTAAAGCGAATTTTAAGAAAATGCATTTTAAATAATAAATTTCACAATTTAAATTTAAAAAGCACCTTTAAAAATTATCCAATGTCCGGTTTATACAAAATTTTATGTAGTTCTGTCCATGGTCCAATAGGAGTAGTTGTCTAGTCTAGTCCCATGTTATGCAGCGTTGGACCAGAGGTGGTCAGGTCCAATTACATCGCAATGTTAACGTAACCATATTTCGATGTAATGTGGAACGATTTTCCGTCATCCCTTGCCACACATCCTACCCTGTCGGAAACACCAACAACGAAAATGAGTATAACCACATTTCCTCCATATGTTCGGACCATTTTGGCTACTAGTGTTGGTTGCAAAGTAGCGCGGTGTACTATTATTTAACTTGGTCCCACCTTTTGCAGGGCTGTTTCAAACTATACTGTAAAAAATGCTTATAAAAATTCCTAAGGCAAAATTTAACTTATCCTAAAAATTTTAAAGGACAGTTTTACTGATAGCACGAAAATATAGAGAATGTAATTTTACATTGAAATTCGTAACGAAAATCCAATAGTTGCGTACATGAAAGTCTACAACAACGTTTTTTTGTCGCTTAATGTAGAGTAAGAACTAAGAAACTTACAACGGAATATTGCTCTAAAAACTTTAAAAGCTTTATATGTGGTTCTAGCTTCACTGTGTATGGTTTCCCATGCATACTTGTAATTGAAAGAAAAACAAATCTCAAGTACTAACCCCGTTCAAATTCGACTTGTATTTGCCGCTGCGTAGTATCGTTGATTGCCCAATTTACTACTTAACCAGTCATAGTACAATACCAAGCAAAACAACAAACTAAACCAGACGCACGTACCTCCATAACTAGATAAATAAAGCAGTTTTGCTTGTTTGTCAATTTTCGTTTATATTTGCGATGAAGTGGTCAGCCCTTCAAGTTAATCATAAGCAAATGCTTTCGTACCTTCGAAATGCCATGTTATATTTAATTATATCTTCTTATTTGTTTCTAGTTAATATTTCCCGCCTTGCAAGATTTGTAGGTGCATTCAGTTTTGCCACCGTCATAAATCATAATTTGTTAAAATGAAGTCGTTCGCGGTGATTAACATTTACGTTAGGGCCCTCAACGAGCCCATTATTTACGGTAGCATACTTTACGGCGTATGACTACTAAAACATTTAGGGAGTTCACAAGGTGTTGTATGCTGTCGTTTTGTTTTATGTCGTAAACTTTAACAATAATAATAATAATAATAATAGATTGGCACATATGTTAGTGTTTGGCCAAGCTTCTCCTCCGATTTGTGCCGTTCGCCTTGATGTTGTCACACAAAGAAGAGGGTCCTACAGTTTTACACCGACTTCGAACGGCGATTGTATTTTGTTGAGAAGCTGTTTTTCATGGCAGAAATGCACTCGGAAGTTTGCCATTGACTGCCGAGGGACGACCGCTGTTAAGAAAAAACCTTTTTTTTCATATTTTTTTGCGGTGTTGCTTTGGCCTTCCGGAGTGGAAGCGCCCACTGCCTACCACTACTTCACAGCGACCGCCTGTCGTAAACCTTAAAAGATTAAATAAATGTTTAGAGGACTTGAATCCATGATAAAAATATAGTAACGTAGAACCGCTGAGAGTTACTTTTAAAATGCTTGACGTTTCCAAATATTTTAATTTTTAAATTTATTCACAAACTCACACATACATTTTCATTTTCAATCTCAAGCAACAACAATTTCGAACAATTTCAATTTTTTATTTTCAATTTTATATGATTTTAAAATGCTGGCAAACTTCAAAAAAAAAATCATGGCCGACAAATTGAGAGAACGGTTCTACCTTACTATGTTTTTATCATGCTTGAAACCACAACCAACTATTTTTAAGCACTGTGAAAATTTATATTAAATATGACATTTATGGTACCTTGCGAACGCCCTTCATATATTTTTAGCCGTTTAAAGTTTACGGCATACAACAATACGACAGCATACAACACCTTGTGAACTCCCTAATAGTTAATATTTGTGTGTACTAAGTCATGAAAATAATTAAACTGGCATGAAAGGTGGGGCCGTGATGGTGTGATGGATCCGGTTTTTCCGGAACCGGTTTCAATCGGGTTTTCAAATATATTTAGGCAGTTTTTTTTGTTTTGAAATCTTAATTATTCGAATACCGAGTCACCCGGATTTTCACAATCGAATAAACCGGGTTTTACCAATTTTATTTATTTGCCAGAATCTGAAAATTCTAATGTTTATTTTATTAAAGTAGTACTACCAAATTTTTATAAATTTTTTATAATAACTTATTTGTACTGGAAAATTTTCCAATAAATTACTTTAAACAGGAAAACTAGAGGTTAATATTTTACTGTTGTTCCAGCAGCTTAGTAAACTCTGTCTATATCAGTGAATCGGCTGGCTACATGTCGTATTCATTCTCATCCAATGGCGGGCTTAGGAAAAGGGCAGACCCAATGTAAGTGGCCATGTGAAGAGGTATAACATATGTTAAATAACACCGGTATATCGGATTTTTTCTTCATTTACAAATTGCCATTTTCTCAGAAGTCGGAAACCGGTTTTTGAAAAAAGATGAGTAATCGAACAGCCTACCCCGTGGACATTCCCGTTGGCGGTTCTTGTTGTCGCACGCACGCGCTGAAGGGATCGCCGGTATAACCGCTTGGGCAGTAGCACATTGCGCTGTGCGCCAACACACGACACTCGGCTGCAGCGCCACACGAGCCTGGACAAGGATCGGCGCACTTGCGATTAATGCATGCCTTGTCCGAAGCACACTCAGCACTAGTAACGCATTCGGGACGGCAGTGTGGTGCAGTGCCGATAAATTCGCGTAAACAAGTGCATTGTGCGCCATTAGGTGTGGCGGTACATTCGGAGTTCGGACCGCAAGGTGACGGTTGGCAGGGATTCGTAGGCTTTTCATCACGTACTGGTGCTGGGGGTGGTGTAACTGCATATAATATTCTTTGTAGGAATGGTGAAGGGAAATTTTATTGGTTTTGAATATTCATCAGATATTTCAATTAAGTAAGAATAACTGTGATTATGACTATGTGGCTTGTGCGTACTCGTATTTTAATGGAAAGTTAGTTAAACCGAACCGAAACCAACAGAAAAATATTCCTAAAAATAGTTTCTATAAAAAATTAAAGCGAGCTTAAGCCTAATGGAATTGCTTTTGAAGAATATAATACAAATATTTTCCGAAAAATTTGATTACTCTATTCCATTTGTTTTTTGTTGAAGGAGATAATATGCGATTTGGAAGCATATTCCCATGTAGATGCATATGTATGTATTTATGTATTGGAATTGGAATTTTTAGATCCCCCTCTGTCCCTCTGTCGAGTTAATGAAAAGATGTGGAAAATAATATTTTTAATATTTTATGATGTTGCACTCGTTGCAGGTGGTATACAACCACACTTACGGTTGATAATTTCAAGCACTGCATACAAAAATGTTTCAATGCATGCATAGAAATTCGAATATCGTTTTATTTTAGACGCCTGCTGCCCTTTAAAATATTTCTACGACATTTCGTTTTAATACTCATGTATTTGTTTTTTTTTTTTTTGGGCTTTTATTAACAAAAATTATGCATGCGAGTCCTTTGCTGCAGAGGCTTTCGCCTAGAAGTGCAAGTCACACAGAAATGAACGTTGCTGTATTTGAAATGAATATTGTTCTTCAAAAATAAAAAGCGGAAATACAAATCTGAATTAATTTCGTAAACTTTTTTTTTGCAAATATTTTCGTGCACATCACCATTCTGTATTTTATTTGTTTTTGTTTTTTTTCAATACTTTATTTGGAGCGTATTTCATTTTCAAAACCCGAAGTTTATACAATATAGAAGAAGGTGTTATTTATTGCACTAATAATCTGCAACAAAAATTTTACCTCATAAAAATTTCACGTTTAAGTTACAAATGCAATGTGCAACTGAGTGAAAATTTGCTATCCTTGAATAAACAAATAACTAATTTAAGTTAAATGGAAAGTAAATTTCTTGAATATTTTCTAATTCAAAATATTTTGTTCAAATCACATGGAATAACAAACAATAAGGCGACTGAAATTTTTAGAAGATACAATAAATTAGTTTAAAGTTATTTAATTCCCTCGTGTGTAAATAAGGTGCGTACCAAACTTAATGGAATTATTCAAAGTAACAACAGAATATGGTTCTTATAACGTTAGCATTCCATGGCCAAACGCACTTTAGCGAATATTTAGAATCTACTGGAAGCCAATTCAAGCAACAAATAGAAATAATTGATGGTTGGTATGTGAGCTTCAGTCTCTAACTAGACACGATCAATTAAAAACGCTCCAAACGCCTCAAAGCGTGAAAATAGTATTGCGAATTAACGGTTTGGTCCGGCGAGATGAACTCTTTTGAGCGACTTCAAAATCTCATCGAAAGAGGCTTAATAAATATGCTATTTTGTATATGTTGTTGCAGCAGAGGAGAACTAAGTGAGAGCCTAACCTAATGAAAACAAGTAATAAAGTTTAAGTTCGGGCGGAGCCGAACATTAAATACCCGGCGCAATTATTAAATATATGTTTTCCACCTTTCCGAAAGCTACCGCTACATCGTAATTCGGGGTTTATCAATTTTGAGTAAACTAGCGTCCTTAAATTTCGAAATATTGAAGTTTCAAGCACTTCTAAAATTTACAGTTATATGAAAAGCGGTAATTTTAGTCTGATTTCAATAATTTTGAAAGTTTTGCTTTTATGTGGCAAGCACAATAACCATACCGAGTTTGGTATAAAATGGTAGAACGGTTACCGAGATACATATATGTGATCATAAGTGGGCGGTGCCACGCTTATTTTCCAAAATTTTATCATAAACGTATTTCTTGGTAAAGAATTGCTGCAAGCATCAATTTAGAATAAATTAGCTTTAATATTTACTGCTTTATCGAAGATTTCGTATTTCTCTAAATTACCGTTGTATGGGATGTGGGCGTGGTTATTGTCCGATTTTAAAAATTTTCGGCCATTTGGTATGATGTACCAAAGCCCACAACAGTGCCAAGTTTGGAAGAAATCGGTGCAGCGGTTGCCAAGATATACACATGTAACCATAGGTGGGCGTAGCTACGCCCATTTTTTAAAAATTTATAATATTCTTATTTTCCGTCTAAAAATTATTGTAATTATCAATTTTGAGTGAATTATCTTCAGTATTTACTAAAATATCGCAGTTTTCGTATTTCTGAAAATTACCGTTATATGGGAGGTAGGCGTGGTTATTGTCCGATTTTGCCCATTTTCAATACCATCCGTCCTACGCCCGAAAGAAGTACACGTACCAAGTTTCGTTACGATATCTTAATTTTTACTCGAGTTATCGTGTGCACAGACGGACGGACAGACAGTCACCGCTTAATCGATTTCTCTTTTTATCTTGATCATTTATGTATACATTTGTCTATATCTATCTCGATTCGTTTTGCCTGTTACAAACAACCGTTATGTGAACAAAGTTATAATACCCTTGTGCACAAGGGCGCTCGGGTATAAAAAAAAAAAACAAGTAAGAAAGTCTAAGTTCGGGCAGAGCCGAACATAAAATACCCGGCGCAAGTACAAAATATATGTTTTTTCACCTTTCCGAAAGCTACCGCTACATGGTAAGCCAGGGTGTATCAATTTTGAGTAAATTAAATTGAAGTTTCAAGCATTTCTGAAATTTACCGTTATTTTAGTCCGATTTAAATAATTTTCAACGCTTTGCTTTTATGTGGCAAGCACAATAACCATACCCGAGTTTGGTACAAATTGGTATAACGGTTACCGAGATACATATATGTATGTGATCATAAGTAGGCGGTGCCACGCCCGTTTTCCAAAATTTTATTATAAACGTATTTAGTGGTAAAGAATTGTTGCAAGCATCAATTTTGAATAGTTTAGCTTTAATATTTACTGATTTATCGAAGATTTTGTATTTCTCTAAATTACCGTTATACGGGCTGTGGGCGTGGTTATTGTCCAATTTTCCATTTGGTACGTTGAACCCAGGCCAATAACTGTGCCAAGTTTGGGAGAAATTGGTGGAGCGGTTACCAAGATATACACATGTAACCATAAGTAGGCGTGGCTACGCCCATTTTCCAAAAAGCTATAATATTTTTATTTTTCGTCTGAAAATGATTGTGAATATCAATTTTGAGTGAATTATCGTCAGTAGTTACTAAAATATCGCAGTTTTCGTATTTCTGGAAATTACCGTTACATGGGAAGTGAGCGTGGTTACAGTCCGATTTCGCCCATTTTCCATACCAACCTACCTTGGATTAGCGGAAACCTACATACCAAATTTCTTATCTCAATTTTTGCTCGAGTTATCGTGTACACGGGCATACGGACGGACGGACAGATGGACAGACGGACAGACGGACGGACAGACCGACATAGCTTAATCGACCTCTGTATTCATTCTGAGCATTTATGTATACATTTGTCTATATCTATATCTATCTCGATTCGTTTTGGCTGTTACAAACCACCGTTATGTGAACAAAATTAATATACCCTTGTGCACAAGTGCGCTCGGGTATAAAAAGTCCTTACTACTGTTAAGGGAATCATGTGTCTTAACCTTATCTACACATGCCTAATCTTTACTACTTACTTTAGTAATCCGTACGAAATACTTTGGTAAGGATTATAGGCATAAGCCATTTAACAGTACTAAATGTGTTTTTTTTTTAGTTTTCAGCTGTGTCGTTATTGCAGAGGACCATAAAAATTAAATGTGAATAAACATATGTATGTAGTTCGTATATTGTTGCATGCAACATGGAATTTTGCACACCCCTGAAGGAAAACGCGGTTCCGAAATATTGAATACAACTGTACTTTTTGAACACTTTGTACTTATATATAGCTTCCCTGCAATGGAGTGGCGAATTTAACACCGGGTTGTCAGTTAAGGATTCAATCCATTCCATTCTGCATTACCTGTGCATTAGAATGCTTCTAAGAAAACTTTGATAACCACCTCATTTTGTAAAGTCGGTTAATAAAATTGGATTTTATAAATACCCTTTTTATCGTTTTAGCAGCATTGGATTGGTTTGTGAAAATGGTCTTTGAAGTAGGGTTACAGTTCGGTTTGACGGTTCGGGAATTAATAAAAATCTATGTATGTACGTATGTATACGTAGTAAGCAAAGTGTCAGATGCCATATAAAAATTTAAGAGTACCATTAATTTCTTCATGGTCCAATGATTGGATCTAAACCAAATTAGTATGGGACCACCTCAGGGGTGCCGCTTTTCTTATTATAGAAATCGGTTAACGTGGTCCAAATTTAAGCGGTAACATACATACAAAAGATAAAAAATAAAATAAAAAATATTCCGATGAATTGGTAACCTCCTGCTTTTTTAATTCGGTTAAAAATGGGAAAAATTTGTTCAGGTTTCGGTTCGGATCAAACATATGTATGTGGAAAGTTTCTGATCGGTTCATAATTCAGTTAATTAGTTAGTAGCAGTGGTTTATCAGGTTCAAAATAGGTCCAGTTTAATACGAGTTCGTGGCCCTGATTGTGACAACGAGTTAAGGTGGAAGAACAACATTAGGGTAAATGATTTTTTTTTTCTTTTGGGGCTGTAGATAATATCTGAAGATAGCGCAGTAATACTCTCTGCCACTTCTTGCAGACCAAGAATAACTTTTTGATGATACAATTTTATTTGTCGCAATAAACTACATTAATAAAATGTATCCATAACTGCCTTCGAGTGGAGGGGGGCTATCTGTTCCCTTGCAATCCCGCTTGTGACGCCCCTTCAAATTAGCCTACCTCTGCTATTGACTTTGGTGTATGTACTAGAATTCTAATAAAATTTTTTACGAAAATAGTGAGCTACTCATAAATTTGGAATTTGCGGAACTAGTGTTGAATTTTCTGCGGGGACATTAATTTTATGTTCATTGGTGGGCGCAATAGCCGCAAATGAGTGAGGGAAATAGTGGCTACATTTGCAAATGTTCTTTGAAGTTGATCTTTTTGTTGGCTGTTTTTAATTGTAGTTGCCGTTGTGGTTCGTAATTTAGCTGTTGCAAAGAAACTACATAAACATATATGTTTATATTTGAAAATTATGTATATGTACCCCTGCAAAAATCGCGACTACTCAATGCACGCATGTAAATAGTACTCCCATAGGGTCAAGGAGTACTCCAAAATAAACCGAAATGCATATAAAAAAGATGTGGTCCAATTAACATTGCGATGTCCTAGGGTAGACCATATACTCCAGCGCTGCATTACATCAGAGTAGGACAAAACTACACCAAAGGATTACTCACACAGCGATTACGATCGGCATAACAGAGTAGCATTTTGTGAGTACTCCTATATGGCACAATTGGACCACATAATCCAACGATTTTTGCAGGAACATATGTACATATTATAGGCCGTACCTACCACGCATTCCTGGCCTTCCCCCTGCCTCTGTCATTTCTTGCACACCCACAAAATGACTTTTTAATCCTCCAGGTGTCGTAATTCTAAGATGATTTTCTTGTTTGTGCAGCTGTGGAGAGAACACAAACAAAAACACTCACATAACTGAAATAAAATTTACCAGCCAATTTAGGAGTGCTGCTGCTTCGGTGGGCAACATGCGCTAGTCCTGGTCATGCAATTATACAATCTGTGTGTGGCCACAAATTTTATATTCAGAAAGAATGTGGCAAAACAAAAAAAAAGTGGCATGGCAAATAAAATATATGGAGAATTGGCAGCGTCATCATTTCACCCATACTTCTTCTAACAAAAAATAAATAAAAACAAGTAAGAAAGTCTAAGTTCGGGCGGAGCCGAACATTAAATACCCGGCGCAAGTATGAAATATATGTTTTCCACCTATCCGAAAGCTACCGCTACATGATAAGCCGGGGTGTATACATTTTAAGTAAATTAGCAACCTTAAATTTCGAAATATTGAAATTTCAAGCATATCTGAAATTTACCGTTATATGAAAAGCGGCCTCAATTTTTGTCCGATTTCAACAATTTTCAACGGTTTGCTTTTATGTGGCAAGCACAATAACCATACCGAGCTTGGTACAAATTGCTAGAACGGTTAGCGAGATACATATATGTGATCACAAGTGGGCGGTGCTACGCCCATTTTCCAAAATTTTGTCATA
>NW_016157115.1:364126-386348 GCF_001687245.7 Rhagoletis zephyria | reverse complement strand
TTTTCATTCTGATCATTTATGTATACATTTGTCTATATCTATCTCGATTCGTTTTGCCTGTTACAAACAACCGTTATGTGAACAAAGTTATAATACCCTTGTGCACAAGTGCGCTCGGGTATAAAAATTGCGGTGGTGTTGCACTAATAAAGCGCTTTTGTAACAGCAGCAGTCGCTGTTGTTGGTGCTTGACACCAGACGGTGCTACAATTATTACAACGTAATGTGAATAGGTTTTTATGTGTTTGGATATAGCTAAGTATGTACAATGTGTATGCGTTAAATACATACATGCCACCAGTACTTTCCATACACATTTCGCTGCAGTGACAGGTGTGGTATGTAGGTGTAAATTGAGTTTTTGTTTAACAACAACTTAAACAGAAAAGCGTGACAACAATAAAACGCTAGCAACATGAATAGCAAAAAGTTACCCTTGAGATCTATGCAGTTTGAAAAATTGTGAACTGCACACACACGTACACACACATACACACCTGTTTACAGACCTCATGTTATGTGCAATACATTCCGTTGACATTCGTCAGTTGACATTTGTCACCATGTTGCAACAACTTTTTGTTGTTGCTCTAGCTCCTTTTTTTGCTTCTTGTCTGCTGCCATTAACTGTTTTTGTAATCCCGTGTTAAGTTGTTTTTATTGCTTGCTGCCGCCTGATTGCGACTTGTGTCTGTGTTTCATATGTGTGCACGTCTCACTGTGGGTGTGCATTTTTGTGGAGTTGATATGAAAAATTCTGCATGTCCTCTTTCCCGCACCATCATACCTAGGCAACACAGTGCTGTCGTCAAATAGTCACTAAACAAATAAATATGCAACACCCCAAACAAGGCAGTCAGGTGATTGTTGACCCTCCATCAGTCACCCAGTCAGTTAGTCAGTCAATACGTTTGAGGGTTCGAGAGTGTGTGTGTGTGTGTGTGTTGCATGTTGCCATTGCAGTTCGATGTTGTTGTTGTTGTTGAAGTTGCATAAACTGTAATGCCAGATTGTCATGTGTCTGTAAAGGCACTGATGTCTACTGGTGTGTATGTACATGCATACTCGTATTTGTGTGAAAAATGGGCGTTGAATGTTGGCAGCCACACTTGTCTCACAAGCGGCTCAACGGCCGTGAATGGGATTCAAGCGAAGCATGTAGGCGTGCATGCAGTTGTAAGCTGTGAAGGCGAGAGCATGAAGGCAGTATTTTGACTACTAAAGCGGTGCAAAGTATTTGCAAATAAAAATTTAATTGCATTTTGACGCTCCCAGTGACGAATTGGTTTGCAACTCAAGCCCACATACTACACAAATATGTATTTGTATGCATGTATTTGTTATTTATTTATGTATTCAGGTACATAACCTCATTCATTTCGAATCCTTTATATCCTGAAAACACTCGAGTCGGTTCTGGTTGTCCTGCGTGTCAGCTTGCTGTAGAGAATTCGACCCGGTTGTAACCCCTTCTACTGCAGTTAACTATTGTTGTTTGCATTTTTATTTCCGCCATGTTATTGACGTTATTTTATGACATTTGCATTTGGCAGCTACAACAACAAAAACTTAACCTACAATAAACTCATACACATGCAATATGCAAAGTGCCCTTTAACGATTAAAATAAAAATAGATCCAACAAAAAACAACAACTACAGCTATTTTGACTACCAATAAAACATTTTTGACGTATGCGTTGGCGCCAAACTCACTTCCATCGTTTGCCTTTGATATGCAAATTTTCACTTATGTGCTTATTCTTTTATTTCAATTATTAAAAATTTTTCTGCCCCTCTGGTTTTATTTCAACTCTGCATAGCCTTGCCTGCTGAGTTTTTAATCGCATAAATTGCATAAAATTTTAAGGAAGTGCATTCGGAAATTCTAAAGTGCAAACGTAATTGTAGGCTTTTATTGGCTTCAATGTACCAACAAAGGTATGCATTAAAAATGCTAGGTTGAAGCTCGAAATTTTCACGAAAGTTTTTGAATCGTTGTCTTAACATCAGCTGTCATTTCGTAGTTTGATAACTCAGGTTTCATTTTGCCCCGCCATCTACATTGGGTACAAATCGATCTGATCGGCTTGATACCATTTTGAAAGTGATATGTTAAGACTAGGGTTGCCAACCGTACTATAATATATAGTATTGTACTGTTTTTTCCGGTCGGCATACTATATACTGTTGGAAAAAAATATAGTGGGCAAAAATACTATATTTCTTCAATCAAAGATATAAATATATTTCAGTAATTTGCACGAAAAAATTTGTATTAAAATGGATGACCTTTATTCTGAAATAACAATATAAAATAAAATATTCTTTAAAGTAAAAGGTCATGGTTTATAAGAAAAAGAGGTTTTAATCAAAAAAGGTAACATAACTGAGAAAGAATTAACAAACTACTTAAAATAATTTCATTTTCCATCAGTTAAAAATCGTTTTTACTTTTTCTTTTCAATAAAATACTATATTTATTTAAAGTGTACTATATTTTTTTTAATTTGTTTTTTAAAAGTACTATAAATATCTTAGAGAAAACGGGACAAAGTTAAAACAGAAATTTTACATATGTTAAGACACATTTAAGAGAAAATGGAGACGTGAACTATATTTTTATAAAAAATAACCAAAATTATATAGCAACAAAAATAGTCTGCTAAAACTTGGCAAAAAGTGGTGCGCCTATAATTTTTTAACCACTATATATATTTAATTGGACATACATATGTTTACATTGTACTAACGGTATGTATATAACAAAATTAAAAACTAAATGAGTGTTCAAAGAAGGCAACTGAAAGCTCATTTTGCCTTTTTTCAAGAACTACAAAAAAACAAACAAGCTAACTGGGAGCGCTTCGCAACATCATAAAAATTTGAAAATGGCATATGTATCTGATAAAAAATTACTTTTTTAACTGAATTTATAATATAATTTGATTTTTTAATTGACCACACTTCTTCCTGATTTTATTCATCATATGCATTCGGAATCACTACCAGTGTTTGATAAAAATCCCCGGCAAAGAAAACGTACGCCATTCTGAAGCAAAAGCAATTATCTCGCTATTTCTAAATAGCTATAGCTAAATTTTCTTAGATACGTACATAAATAATTTCTCGAAACTATCATACGGTTTCTTCAGAATTCTCTATCACTGCTCCTCCTACAGGGCAACTTTTATAAATAAAATGCTCCTTTTTTACGTAACTATTACAGTATATTTTGCTTTGCTGCCTTTATGCTTAAGTGCATATTTAAGATACCTACCCTAAAATGCGCACTAGCGGCATTATTTTTAACATTTATAAGGAAACTCCTCCGATAGATGCATTCAACATACCTGCACATTGGCGATAACTGCCTTAAAAATTGTGCAACTATTATTAACTATCAAAGAAAGTATTAGGTTTACCTGCACTGGCCCTAATTACCTAATTTTACAAGCTTTTATTTATTTTTCTCATCTCGCAGAACAACGAAAATGGCTATCAATTAATGTAGTTATATAGATAATTAGATACCATTCGGTAAAAATTTCGCTTGCAGTAATTTCTACGTGGTAAGTGCTCCTCCATTAATTGGTTTCATAGGGATTCGGATACCTTCCTCATTAAAGTAGTAAAGAAAATGCGCTTAAGTGCTTTTTTCGGTTAAGTGCACAAGTTTTTCGTGCAAAGAAGGATGGGCAGCTAAGCAAAATATTCTGTATATACATACTCCGTATAGACCCATTAATTTTTTGCCGAATACTGATATATCTTTTAAATGCGTTTTATCTAAAATCGGTAAGTTCTCGAAGAAGTTAGCGCCCCTTCGAGAGATTTTAACCGGGTATCTGCATAGAAAGTACTGCTGCACACAATTTAAATCTGTTAGAAATATTCCTTAATTTTTTAGAAAAGGATACATTGATTTATTTATATTTTTGAGCGAGCATTAAAATAGAAGTGATCCACTAACTCGGTTGAAATTTTGCTTTAACTTCAAAACATTTATTATTATTTCTTATAATTAAAGCTCCCATGGTATACCTTTGAATAGAGCCGACACCGGAGTTATAAAAAAGTTCATGCTATGTTCTAAGTATTAACTGCATATATAAATAGAACGGTCGCTGTGGTGTAGTGGTTAGCAGTGCACGCTACCACTCCGCAAGGTCTGGGTTCAACCCCAGTTTAACCCAACATCAACAAATAAAAAAAATAAAAAGTTTTTTTCTAATAACGGTTGCCCAACCACTCACAGTGCGGCCGCAATCCAAAAATGCGGCCAAAATTCGAACCTTTGAAGAAATTATTCGAAATTTCGTACTAGGGGGTTTCGGAGTCACTACCCATTGGGAAAATAGAATGTATAGTAATTGAAAAAATAATCAGTAAAACAGCACTTTTCACATTCGAAAATGCGTTTTTTGCCCTAAGAAAAGTGGGGCATTCAATTTTTCATTACCTAGTATCGAGAAATAATGTGTTTTAATATGAAATTTTCGGAACTTTTTGAATAAAATAGAGTGCTGATTACATAGTTAGCAGTAATATAATTGAGAACTCATAAGAAATACATTATATTATTTATCATCCATGTAATGCATTACTACTTTTCCGACTGAGTAATTACTAATCCGTTGTCAGAATTGCAAAGAAAATATTTTAAAAACAGTTCTTGAAAAAACGCCCATATTTAACCATTTTTTTTATATAGAGAATCAAACAAGGATTACGATGATATACTTTTAAATCCCTAATTTACTGGTCTTCACTATGCTAATCAACTTCAAAAAAATAAACTGTTAATAGCTAAGTTTGCTTTAGGACAATCATAACCATCTTCTATAAAGAAATGTCAAACCTGTTACTTTAGCTTTAAAACGACGTTAAGGTGAAGTCTCTACGATGCGCAGAACCCGAGATATAATAATTTGAAGAAGTGCATGATACGTAAGTCTGAATCAAAAAAAATCCAAACTTTGACAAATAAAAAAAAAACACATAAAAGAATTTGAAGCAAATCGAAGATATGATATCGCTAGCTAAGAGTGAAAAGTTGCTAAGTCCACTTTTTATGAAAACTCATATTTTGATATAGGAGGCTAAAGAAATTGAATACGCATCGTTTCGAAAATTATAAAGAGTGAAGTTGCTAAAACTATGTTCACATATCAATATTATCTCAAGCAAAGCTCGTTTTTTAATCACCCCGTTTACACAGGCAAATCTCAGATTATTAGCCGTCAAATTTGTTGTGCTTGTTATTCTCACATCTCAAGGAAAAGTTATGTTTCTTCTCTGTGCCACCGTGATCACGTTTTTCTGCTATACTAAGCAATATTAATATATTTTAACTTAACAATTATTAAAAATACCTTAACAAACCTCTTTTACTTGCTGGCGTACATTTTTGTTTACTTTTACATTTTGGCATTTCTTCTCTTTTTCGCAAAAACAATCGATAAAACTAGGATGGACACCGAAAAGTTATCGGTTAAATCCGAGATTATTTTATAATTACAGATTAACAAGGGACGAATTTTATATGGCTAATCTCTTGTTATAATTACAGATTAGGGTGTTAAGCTCGAAAATGAGGATAATCTACTTATATGTGAACCTAGTATTAGTCCACTTTTTATGAAAACTCATATTTTGATATAGGAGGCTAAAGAAATTGAATACGCATCGTTTCGAAAATTATAAAGAGTGAAGTTGCNTACCTTAACAAACCTCTTTTACTTGCTGGCGTACATTTTTGTTTACTTTTACATTTTGGCATTTCTTCTCTTTTTCGCAAAAACAATCGATAAAACTAGGATGGACACCGAAAAGTTATCGGTTAAATCCGAGATTATTTTATAATTACAGATTAACAAGGGACGAATTTTATATGGCTAATCTCTTGTTATAATTACAGATTAGGGTGTTAAGCTCGAAAATGAGGATAATCTACTTATATGTGAACCTAGTATTAGTCCACTTTTTATGAAAACTCATATTTTGATATAGGAGGCTAAAGAAATTGAATACGCATCGTTTCGAAAATTATAAAGGTTCTTGTTTTATTTTTTCCTCTTCATAAGCAATAAAAGGAAAAGTTGCTAAGTCCAAAAGAAGCACCACAAATCCGATAAGGCCAAAATAATACGACATCTTTTAATAAATATCGAATCCTTCTGATTCTTATGGAGTTTTGCTTTGCTTTAAAAGCGCAAAATGTTTTATTCAAAGTCTTGCGAAATAATTAAAGAAAATGAAGATTTTTTCCTCTCCTATAAAATTTTTAAAATGGGACTTAGCAACTTTTCTTTCTAAGCTAGCGATATAACTTTTTCAAATTTGATTTATTTTTTATTTTCTCAAATATGGAGTTATATTGCCGTAGGATAACGATAACCCGTGCTGACTTTTGGTTGGAGTCTTAGTAAGGCTATCAAATCGTTAATGAAAACTTTGGATATGTAAAAAAATCGAAATGTTTCTCATATTTGAACGCATTTCTAGTAAACCTACATCTTTAAATTTTTAATAGAACTGCAGGATTCTTTCAAGGACAGCGAAAAATTTAATTTATGAAAAATTTACAGTTGCTTTGGAAGTAAATATGTATTAAAAGGCTGCAAAACGATATACCCATATATCAAGATTTTGTGTAAGCTTTTAGAAATATAATTTATGGTCCTTTGGAAAAAATCCTCACTAGCTGGTAGAAATCCAAGAACGCATATTTACTGATACTGTACACTGAGGGGAAAAAATTTAAAAATTAAAAAGAGCAACTCGTAATAAATTTGAGTACACACAATTTAATATTTGTCGTTGTGCGCTTCACAGATGCTTTTTCGTAATGAAAAAACCACCTAAAATTTTATGTTCCGTCTGATGGAAATCGAACCCTGACACTCTTGGTATACTCCACTACAGACATATATGTAAAATATTGAATTGGAATCAACACTCTGTGCATGCTTGTTACACATACACTTTCTTAATTATGAAAAAGCATCCGTGAAGTGCAAAGTGCTCATTTTAATATGGGCGTATTTGAATTGAATATTTCCATTATACTTACACTACTTTTGCACACATTTTTTACTGGTTTTAAATACTTTATTATTTGATTATACATACTATTTTTTCTATTTTTAAATACGAACATTTTTAAACGATAATCAAATAAACATATTCATTTTTCCTACGCTTTTCCTCAGTGTGGGGAGTATAGTAATACCGTCTTATGCAGAAGTAAAGTAAGTAAATTAACAAAACACGCGAAATACACAAAGCTCTTTCTGATGACTTTGAATGCAAGGCGCGGGTTGCCGTTGTCCGAATTGCATAAAATTTTATTCGGACAGTTTTAAGACAAAACCTATCAAATGAGGAGGTATGCGTTAAAAAATAACTTTGATTTTTTTGGGACAGTCGAATGTACTTATATATATGTATTTGAAATTTGTTATAGCCTGAAAAGGTATCATTTGTTAGTACCCAATACTATTTCACTACTATCTATAAAATAATTACACTATTTTACAGCCGATAAAAATCCCAAACGATGCCATTAAATTCCTAATTAAAATAGGTCATTGAGTCCGAAAATATATGAGATTTAGAGTTTTTGCCTTTTGATAGAGAAATCGCCATAATGATTTTTGATCAATTAAAATTAGGTCAACAGTTAAAGTTGCGAGTATTTGGAAATTTCGTTTCGATTCTTGATAAGTGAAGAGATGGTTTTAATTTTACAATTGCACATATTTTCAATGGGATATTTATTTTAAGCTAACATTTCAAATAAATAACAGCAATTTCGTTTACATGTGAAGTACTGAGAGCTAATAAGATAAAACTTAAAGCGCAAACTGCAAAAATTTTACATTGTATGTATGAGGGCCAAGCTATGAAATCTGCGAAGCGTTCCAGGTCAAAAGAAAAATAGCGGTAATTGTGAAAACATGTTTGCGTTGAAATAGCAATTGCGAATTGAAAGAAACGTGATGTAAAAAGTAGTCGATGGGAGAACAGGTGCATTACGCTAAATTAACAATCACATAAAAGTGTAGTTACATGTATAGGGTGTATTCTCCTATCAAAGTGTTTTTAGAAGCATCATAAGTTAACGCGGAAAGTAACATAAAGAAATCCCAAGCCTACACTACAATGCATATACTATATCTGTGGTCATAAGCAATAATCGCCTGATCGAAAAACCTGAATTTTATGGGAAAACCAAAATATTTTCATCTATAACTTTCTAAGCAGCCTAGCTAACGAGGTGGGAGTTTCACATACATATGGAATAATAGTGGCAGAAAACGATAGCATATATAACTTAATTATTTCTTAAGGCGACTTAGGCGGTTATTGCTTATGACCACATATATATAGATACATATATATGTATGTAAGCACTAGCTCACAAGCTACTCAAGCTTCGAATCAAAGGCATTCCATATGAAATCTTCTGAAAATACAAAATACTCCCTGCGGACCCGTTTCAGATTTTTCTGTAACTTTTCTCTTCTGTAAAATTATCAGTGTAGTAAATTATCGCTATATAAAAGCCACTTTCACATGCACTTAACCTAAATATAACAAAACGAGCTAATTTTTAAAATAACTCGAAATATAATGTGAGATCATCATATTTGGATTCAGCGGAGAATTCTACATAATATTAATGTATCGAACACCGTAGTTACCAGAATTTTCGTAAATTTGTTAGACAATAAAATAGAAAAATTATGCCACTTTTGGCTATACAAAAACCCCTTGCGCATGTGCTAATAAAAACAACAAACCGAGCGGTGCAGTCGCTTGAAATTAAAGAATACGAACTATATATAGATTCCGTAAATTTCATACTTATATCTAGCAGGCAACATTTTTATTTCGTAACCTGAATACCGCGAATTTTAAAAATTTCGCAACTTCAAGCAAAGGTTTCTTTTATATGAAGTTAGCTGGTCGGGTCGACTCGTATCTGTGTTTTGTCCATGATAAGCACACTTAATGCCTGAGTGACATAAGCTGCCTACTCAAAACAGTCAAAACGCTTGAGTCGATTAAAATTCACAAAAAAGGTAAAAAACACATAATTTTAAGACACTGCCATTATTCGTAGGTATTGATTTATATGATTTTCTTTGCTTGCATTAAAACTGTCATCTTTTCCTTTCAAAATGCCGCTTAAAGTGGGTAGATATCTTAAAAATAAAACATTAGGCCAAACCAGAAAAATTTCAGTTTTAAAACTTTGGATTCGGGCAGGCGAAAACGAGCGTTTCTAAGAACATAATTTTGCACAACTTCTGTTCGTTGGGACCCTAAAGAAAAGAGTCCCTCAAAGTTATAGCAAAATCTAAACTGGGTCCGCGACTTCAATTAGACGATTTCATATGGAAGGACTCAATAGTATTACTGTATGTATGTAATGCTGTGCTTCTACAGCATGGGCGAGCGCATGCCTATAACAAAAAGGACGTGACTCGCTGTTAATACTGCATTTTAAAATAATCTTAACGTTACAATTACGTTGCCACATTACTTGGCGCTGCCATCTTGAGCATTTATGACGGCATTTTGACTTGTTATGACCCAGCTCGTGTAAGCGAGTGTAAACGTTTGGTTGTGTGTGTAAGGGCGAGCGAGAGAGCTTGAGTATTGACGTTATTTTCAGCGCAGTTACTTTAATGAACTTTTGCCACTACACTAAAATGCTGGGGATTATCACATTTAATAACATCGTAAAATTGTCGTTACTGTTGCTAAGTAAGCAAAAGGTAGATAGTGTTATTGTTGCTTTTGTTTCTCTTCAGTCACTTCCGGTAGCAACGCTTTGTTGCACTTGCTGCCGCCATTACTTTTACCTTTCACTGCCGTTGCTGACGATACTGCTGTCATTTTTGCGATAGTCTACAACGAACTCTCATCGTTATGTACATATGTATGTACCTATGTGTACATAAGTACATGTGTATGAAACATAAGTTTCGGCAGAAAATGACAGGACAAACTCCTGGCTATGTAAATAGGGGAAGTAAAAACAAAAGAATAATTCACTGTTTAGGTAAGTGTCACCATTTACATACATATGTACATACCCAATAAACATTTTTGTTAAATCTCAATTTGAGATGCATTTGAGAATCATTTCTTTTCTCAAATCTCAAACGTTAATTTCAAATGCATCTCAAATAACCCTTGATAGAGTTCTCAAACTAAAATGCACATATTTAGTATGAAATTTTCCTTTATTTTAAAAATGAGAAATGTTAAATTATCAACTTTTTCTCAAACTTGAGCGGAGCGGAACGAAATGAAATCCAGATACTCGCATTGAAATATTTGTATAGTGTTGCCAATGAAACATGTAAGAGAAACACAGTTAATGTACGTACTTGTATAATTCATTCATTAATTAACATAAAAAAGCTATCACTCAACGCTTAAAGGAAGGACCAATTTTTTTCTTTTTGAAGTTTAGAATAGTATTGTGCCAAAATTTCACTGCAATCGCGGGCCTAGAATATATTAACAATTGCAGTTGTTTAAATTATTGTTATTAAAGAATTAATTAATTTGGAAATTTTATTCTGCAAAACTTTCTATTGTAAAGCGAAAAGCTTCAACTCTCAAAAAAAAAACTCATCAAATTTCATCAAGTTATGAATTTTTCTCTCAAAAACTGCAATATTCTTATAATACCAAAAAAACAAAAACGAGGTGCATTTTCGAAAAACGGTCCAAAGTGTATTATTTTTGTTCTATAATTATATACAGATTCCCACAATTGTCTTCACTTTCCAGAAAATCAATGGAAATTCATTGACGCAGTTGGCGTGGTTTGACTCAAATACGATTTTCTCAAACGTTTAAACATTTTTATTCCAGTGTGTGTTGGGTATGTACATATATGTAAATGTAGTTGTTAAACTTATTTGTTTTTCCTCTAAATGTTACCCGAGCTTTTTGCCTAATTTAAGGTTAGTAAACTTTTATTTTGTAATGAATTGTTTTATCTACTAATGGCATAACTCTGCTAATGTACGCAAGTGGCAACACATTTTTATTAAAACTTTGTTGCTAAAGAGCGCTACACAGTGAAAACAACTTTTTTATTAGAAGTTGAAGTAGTTAGGTAAGTTGAAAGTGATTGCGTTAAAGTGGATGACGAGGAAGAACGAATAACTATAAACACGACGAATTGTAGATACTTGAAACCTGCTTTAAATGTGTTGATAGGCTTTAAAATCTAAATCTGACTTTAAGTCCAGCTCCATTTTAATTAAAAAGTATTATCCTTTTATGTGCAATTGAGAGGATCTTTGACTTATAAGCGTTTTTTCTGCGGCAATCCAAAAAGCATTATTGGTTGTTGAATAACTCAGTGAGAGGGGAGACCAGTATGTTTGCATGTATGTATATAAAAAAATATTTATTGGACCAAAAAGTAGTGGGTGGGCACTGTGGCCAATGGTAATCAACTATTACCACCTCTGCATGGTTGTAAGCCATGCAGAGTCCGCAGAAGACTCCGGAAGCAGTGTCCGGAGGATGCATCAGACTAGGCCGAGCATACTTTGAAGTGCCATCTTATTGAAACTTAAGAAAGTTCAATTACTTGGCAGTTGAGAAGTGCATGTGCAAAAATTTCCTAAGTTGCATAAAGGAAATTTTTGCACATGCAGCAGTACATAGCATGTATTTAGGCGCCTGGTGTTAGCAGACGCGCCTAAACAGTTGTAGTCATCTAAATGCTTTAGCCCCTCCATAGGCAAAATACATTCATGCCTATTACGGTATCTGACGGATACCATCCGCATGGATCTAATATGATTCGCACTGCCGGATGGCAACATTCGGATACCGTAATAGGCATAATTATCAGCACAGAGCGAAATTAGCAGTCAACGTTTGTGACCACTCTTTTTGATGCGTTTTCATTTTTCCATTACGTTCAAACAATGAACTCCCCCCAGCCGGGGAAAAGCCTCGACACATTGATTTTGAAATTAACCTTTCCCTATTTTTTCATGTAGCTTCTAGGGGAAAAAATAGCGCGCATAGCCGGCATTTTGACATAATTTCCTGAGAAATTAGCAGCTATGTACATGCATATACCCAAGAAGTTTTGCGGGAAGGAGGGTAAAAAAGCTACAAAAAAAAAATAGTATCATAACTCAAAAAAGCAAAACTCCACAAAAAAAGGTTTTAAAGTTTTGAATTTACAAATATTCCCATAGTAAATGCGAATACATTTTTTGTTTTAGAAGAAGAGGTAGTGGTAATTTCTGCATACTTAACTCAATATTTTCATTTTTCGGATTATGATATTATGGTAGTAAAAGAGCGATAAGTTCAGTTATACTTACGGTGAATATAAATATATTTTGGAAATGCAGGACAATTTTTCAAAAAATTTACCTACATATCGAACCTAAACGCCAAAATAACGCACGCGACATTTTTTTCAAAATTTTATTTTTGATGCAGAAAAATTCCTAGGGCATCTAGATGTATTTCTGCATCAAAAAGAAAATTTTGAAAAAAATGTCGCTTACGTTATTTTGGCGGTTAGGGCTCGATATAATTGCGTAGTATAAAAATAACAAAAATATACTACATATATACATTCCTTGTCATTTGAATAGCGCACCCTTTTTTTGATTTTCTATCATACAAAGTATGCTTGACAAAATTTGTATATGGAAGAAAATGCGCAGCACCGTCAACAAAAAAAATTGTCGCCCTTATGATTATTTTTTTTAATTTTCAAAAATTTTTTAAATGGGATGTAGACGTAGAATATGCTATATTTTTATAAAAAGTTAATGAATATTAAACAAACAAAAGGAAAACTGTACCTACTAAGTATTAAAACGATGCGCTATTCAAGTAACGAAGAATGTATATTTCTTAATTATTAATCCAATTTTAAACTTTAAACATAAATCACATTTGATTCATTTGTATTAATCGTTTAGAAATGAATGTTTACAAAATTATAATAAGGCATATTACATATTACTTTACACGAAATATGAACCTCTGTAAAGCATATTTTTTAGGAAAACTTTGGGTCGTTGAACACGAAAAAATACCCATGGTTTCAAAGCATTGTTTTCGAGATTTGTCCGAAAAACGTATTTTTAGTACTTTTCCAGTTATTCCTCAAATCTCATGAAACGACCAACAGTTCGAAAGGTATTAATGGGCTCTTTGCAAAAATGTACATTTTTAGTGCAGATTGTGTTCCGTAACATCTACATTCTCATCAGATATTCATTTACTGTAAAAAGGAAATGATTGAAATTACAATTTTTCGATTTTGGTCGCTTTTAAGACTAATAGTTTTCATCGAAATCGGCAAAGTAATATATTTTTGTAAGAGGACTGTAGGTCGCTTATGTTAATTGGATAATTTTTTCATGAGATATTGACGAATAGGTTCGAAATGTACCAAAAACACGTTTTTCGAAAAAATGACAAAAAACGCTTGTTTGAAAGGAAAATTGGCTTGGAAAATATTTTTTTTCTTAAGCGATTACCACAAAATTTGTAGAACAGGTATGCGCTTTATTACATATAATTTTAGCAATAAGATGGAAGTTTGAAGCTGCAAAAAATTACTGATTTTTTAATAATTTTTTTTTGCGACGGCCCTTTTCACTTTTATCTATATAAATATGATTTTCTTATTAAAAAAAATATCAAAACATCGATGCAAGTCTGTTAAATGATCATTTTATTTTTAAAGTCAGTCAAAAGTAAAAAGTTTTGTCATTAGTTTATGGCGGTACGATTTACTACTGCAGTCAGTTAAAAGTAGCCAACCATTCAAGCAAATAAACTTATGCTACTATCAAAACAAAGTTAAAAACCGCAAAAGCCGTCGAAAAAAATTTAAAAATTCAAGGCAATTTTATAGCCGGTTGAAACTTGCATTTTAGTATAGGAAATACATATTTATGGGCTGCAAAACTGCATATCCAAAAGTATTCTAAAGATTCAGATTAAAAAGTTCGAAATTTTGATGAAAACTGGTTGATATTTTTCAAAATTTTGCACAAAGTTTGAAACTTTGAGTTATATGGCTTCGGATAAAGCGTGGACAAAATTTTTTTTTATAAGAATAAAAAAAAATTAACTTCAAAAACATTGCGAATATTAAAAAAAAAATCAACAAGTGAACATTAGTTTGGGATCACAGTTGTAAACAACTTAATTGTATTTGTTACACATTGCATTTTTCGCATATTTTTTATTGCCCGCTATAGTTCAGAAAAAGAAACTTCCCTTGATGATTCCAATCTTTTTAGAGATCACCGAATATTTAAAAGTGAGTCTGGCAATTTTATTTTAATCCAATTTTTTCTTAGGGGCCGAGCCAAGCAAAGCCGTTCCGAGCTCTCAAATTAATATAGCTTTATGAAGGTGTTTATACAGCAAGCATTTCCAGAAGGATTTGGATTTGAATGCAAAGAATTTTTTGATTTTGAATTTTCTGTTTGATTTTTCAGCTTTATGACTCTGATGCAAAAAATCAAAATACATAAATATAATTAAACGAAAATCTATTTATCGAGAAAGCAATTCAACAACTATTGTAGCCGCTCTTCATTGAAGGTCTGTTTTGTGATATCTTTACCGCCGATTTCGTGCAAAAAGCTCCGTTTTGGTCAGTGTGAACACAAGCAGCTCCGCTCCGCTCTTCATTGCTTCGCTCGGCGCCGCTCGGCATTCTGTATGAACGCACCCCTAGTCCTCATAATTTTCATTCCACTAAACCCCAGCGTTAATTAATGGCAAAACAAAAAAAGTAAGAACTAGTTTGCATTTTTTTTATCCAGAAACCAGTTGCTATACTAAGATTTGCCCATTTGTATGCTAAAAGTTTTCGTTATTGATTTTCAATTTTTTACCTCATTTGAGGTATAATTTGTATCATTCAATACTCTTGGATTCATCCAATTGATATAAAATATATAAATTAAAATAGACGTTTCTCCAAAATCTAAAAAGACTAGAAAAAAGCTTAGAAGCTGGACCCGAAATTTCGGGGCCAGGAAATAAATAAAAAGCTAGAACTAACCTAAACTAACTACCCTAGCCAAAGTGATCGAACTATTACTTTCGATTACTCAGTGAGTTCATGAACTTTGCCTGCATGGTCGCCGACAGTTCAGCTACTCGTGGTACTAATTAGCTGCTTATATATTTTACCTAGATGTGAGGACTAGACATTCACACAGAAAATTACAACCATATGACTCTTCACTTCACACTTGCTTCACTATTTTTGAGGGCATTTCGGGGAAATAGCATTTCAAAGGCCTGTAATTCTGACTTAGGGTGTACTCCAGTGCTATCGTTTCAGATTTTTCCACACAGGCTGCTGCTTCTTTTAGTGTGCCTTTTGTTTTGTTTTACAAGCCAATGTACGGCTTAACAAGTGTGGTTAAGTTAACCTTAACTGTACAAAACGGTAATCAAAGGTGTGTCACGTTAAAAGCATTGCTTTCCTATCTATTTAAAGTATTTACAGCAGATAAGTTTGAAGTCCATTAAAAACATTGTGCCAATGATACTTTCTGTTGTAACTGGATGTTTTTTCTGTCCAGAAGTCGATGCTTTCTTAAAGCAAATACTTTTTCAAGTAGAGAAAATAATAAAATTTATATCTATCTTTCAAATAAGAGAAGCTAGCGGTTCTTAGTGTCAACAGTTCATCGTCACGCCTAATATCTTTTAAATTTATGATTTCCACTTGGCAGAGGCGGTCATTTTGGGCTAAAAAAGTGTAATGGCTTTCGAAAGTTCATTGCTTATCTAGATTGCATAGTTAGTCTCTAAATCTTAATACTAACACACTTTTAATATACACACTTACTCAAATTTACATACATATATTCATGAGTAAGTCCAAGATTTCGCACATTTGAAATATCATATATTCTTTCAACACATTAAATCAAAACCATACATTTGTGGCAAGATATAAATCAGCACTTAAAATGACGTCCCGACGCAAGTTTCTTAAGACTTTTGTTTTTCCAATTTTTGTTCTGCAGCCAACAGCGAGCAAATTATATGGACATAACAAACAAAAGCTTGAAAAAATTTAGAAAAAAATTAAACCAGGCAACAACTCTATGAAAAGAAAATTACGGTGCAGAGGCGGCAATGCTCCCGACCAGACAGCCGAGGGTTGGTGACCATTTTGGTCAAAAAGAATGTGGAACAAGGAGGCGCCAGAGGAAAGGCAAAGCAGCGTACGCAGCTGGGGAAAACTGACGCCTTTATTTGTGTACCACATTCGTATGCATATACATACACACATACATATAATGGCAGTAACAACAACTTAGCCGCAAGTAAACTAGCAAACAATTGGCAAAGAAGTCATAAAAATATGAAAGAAATTCGAAAAAATAAGGACAAAGTTTGAAAACAATATGGCGATCGAGCAATAAAAAATCACAACTGAACAAGAAAGTCAACATTAAAGACGCAGACTTATGGTTTAACGCAAAGCGCACACTTACATACATAACATACGCAAGCACATCCTTCTATGTCAAACACGCACAGCTGTTAATGGCCACTATTTCCTGAAGCAGAAAGGCACAACGAGAAATGGCACAGCGGGGTGAACCCCAAAAGACGTTAAGCGTTTATTAAGCGAGAATGACAGATTGTAGATGAATTGTATAGGCAAACCTAGTAGTAGTGGACGGAGCTATTTGAGGTATG
This sequence comes from Rhagoletis zephyria, assembly GCF_001687245.7. Taxonomy (NCBI): domain Eukaryota; kingdom Metazoa; phylum Arthropoda; class Insecta; order Diptera; family Tephritidae; genus Rhagoletis; species Rhagoletis zephyria. The sequence goes on along the minus strand of NW_016157115.1, from coordinate 369,588 downwards.
TAGAAAAAGGCAGCGAGCAATCAAGGACAAGTGCGGGTGTTAGGCAAATAAAAAATGACCGAAGGTGAATTGTGGTGAGCGGTTATAGCTTAAATAGGGTCGTTGGTTGGTTGGTTCAGCTGTGGTATGTGTGACACAAATTGGCATATTAAATAAATGGGAGGCAAGTGCCAACAATTGCAAGAAAGCAACAGAAATACTAATACCGTAACAGTAAAACCAATAAGCACCAGGCGGGGATTTGTGTGATGTCAAAATCGGTCGAGTGGCTTAGCTTAAGTAAATGGTGTAAAAAGTCCGGACAAAGTGGGCGTACACTTATAAATATGTATGTATGTATCTGTGTATGGGTGGCAGTGTTTTACGTACGCTTAAGTGTTTTCTCATTAGTTCTTTTTTTTGAAAAGCTGATCTTATAAAAAAATTTCAGGCGAATAACTGTTGGTTATATGTTAATAGTATTTTAAGGCTTTACATATTGATAATTACTTGGATATTCAACAATTAGTATTTTCCTAAAATACTAAAGCTTACTGCATGATTGGTTATTTGTAGTAACTTTTAGTATAAATTGATTGTCATTAAGAATATTTATTGCCATGATAATCTAGATGATGTTTTATTAACTGAAAGCTACACAAAATGGATGGAAGTACGATTAATCGAATTAATCTTTTTCTGCGATATCGAAATATTTCAACAACCGCACCTATATAAAGAGCACGCGAGTTGCTAATAATAAAAATCTGGTCAATGGAAATCAGTCATGGTACTAATTCACTGTTATAGCAATCGTTACATTTCACGAGATGATTTGCACCTGCAAGCATACATATGAACACATACACATATAATATTTTATAAGCAGTTACGCATTTTTGCAGACCGGAAGTGAGTGGCGGCTACTGTTATGCCTCCCACTCTTTAGCAACTTATTTTTCTACTTTTGCTATGCTGCTGACTTGTGAACATACAATACATAGCAACAAAATAACTATTGTTTAGAAATACGCTGCGTCTGAAAATGTTTTCTGTGCGTGTTTTTGTTGCTCAACTGCTAGCTCAGCAGTGCATATAAATCATAACACATTTCCAACAATGGGAAGGTGTTGCTAATGGGGACATTTATTATTTTCTGCTTCGTCAGCCTGTCTGCTATACATATGTATGTATGTATGTAGGTATGTATACCAACTTTATACCAACGGCCGGATAGGCAACTACAACGCTCAGCAATCCAATGGTCACTGGCGCGCCTATACAGGCTGGTGCCTCGGACAGCATGAGCCACAGAGTACGTCAATTAGTGCTACTGAGAAACGAACCCATCGCGGTGTGTGAGGAATTTCCACAATCAGTGGTGGCAACAGTTTTGAAAGTGATTTGTGCTTGCCAGTGTTGAACTTGACATTCGAATTCTTCTTCTCCAGTGGATTCAAGTAAGCAACGGGCGTGAAAGCCATTTTTAGTGGCTTTGAGGGTCTTAATTAGTTGACATTAGTAAAATCGGTCACTGGAGGCTTAAGTAAAACAAAACATGTTATTTATGTATATAAGTTTATTTATATCAAACCTGCGAATATGTTTGGTTGGGTGAGCAATTTCTCTCAAAATGCACTTACCTGAAAATATAAAAAAAAAAATATTTTAGTTATAATTTGTGTTTACGTATTATCAATTTATGAGACAATCATACAATTGTTCACATGGTACTTTTCTATTTAATATTCACAATGTTTTTGAAGTAATTTTGTAATTTTTTTATTAAAACATTGCTTATGCTATAACCAAAAGTATATTAATCAAAGCTTAAAATTTTATACAAAGTTTAGCAAACCTCAACAATTTTCTCCACATTTCAAACTTTTTAATGTGAATTTCTAGAAAATTTTCGGGGAAGCAGAACATATATGAAGCAGGTTGCTTCTCATCATAAGAAGTACGGTTTCTAAAACTTATTGACTTTTTTTTTGGTGTAAAGGCTTGCACATTTCCTTCCATAAGAAATTCATGCTATTAGGGTAAAAGTGCACAAGACCACCAATAAAAAAAATATATATATTAAAACAAATTAATGCGAATTTTGAGTCGCATGAAACTTGCCTTTTATGCCTTAATGGGCTATAAAACTGCATACCCAAATTTTTTATATCAAACAATTTTTATTGAGCCTAATACTATGTTCACATTGAAAAATTAACTCGAGCTTAATGCTTTGAGTTCGTGAACAACTGGCAAGTGTTCTTATTGGGGTGTTTAAGAAACTAAGAGCTTAATTTGACATTAGTTTGTTTACTTTATCTTGTTCACATTTAGCCTGTTTCCCTACTTCAGGGTTTAGACAGAACAGTCCTTCAGACATATAACTTTGGTGTGTCTGAAATCAGCCCAAAAAGTTCTATCCAGCCACATTTTTGGTTTCCGCATAGCTAGATTGCTGATTTCCTAGATTTATGTGCACGGAAGGCCCTTGGACTATTTCTGATTAAAGCCTGCACTAAGGGAACAGGCTAACTGTCGGCAAATTGTCTGCAGATTTGTATTATCAAAGACATAAACAAATTTCGGTAAAAACAGGGTTGCATTCGCTTAAACTCCAAATAGAAGTGGTGTTTGAGGCGAGTTAAACGAAAATTATTTGTATGGTAAACTCCGAGGTTATGAGTAGTGTTTAACGTTTAACTCCAAATTGGCCCATAAACTCGGGTTAATGGCTCAACGTGAACATACTAAAGGCCGTTTTTATGAAGAATTATGGTGGAAAAAGAGCACAAAATTGGAAATTTTTATGAAAATTTTTTGAATTTTTCTTAATTTGGTACTAAGTTTGAAGGTTTAAATTATAGAATTTTGGTTAACGTACGAACAATACTTTTATAAAATGTTAGCAACAAAATGGTTGTTTGCGTCACTGTATAATATATACGTATGTACTTAAGTAATATATAGGTATACTTATAAATAAATATTTTGCGTTTTTAGTGATTCCGAATATAATCCATATGTGTGCGTCTACTTTGTACATAGAAATTTACTGATTCCACTTCTTCCACTTAATGTCCTAATTACTAAACTGATTTTGATAACATTTTCTCCCGCTTCCGCATATTTTCCATTACTGCAACAATCGCTTCAAATTAACCGATATATAAAGGTTTTTACTCAAATATTCGTTTAAAATATGAGCCTATTAGGGAATTTACATGAGGCGATTTTGCGTTCAACATTTGCATTGAACTCAAGCAGGGTTGCATGAAAAAAAGTTGGATGGCTAAATGTTGGCTGGCAACCAACTTAGTTAAAAGCGATTAGTTGAAAGGCCGCACAGTGGGGCAAAAAAGGTTGCTGTGGACAAATAAATTTTTAGAGCCCAAATATTAACCGATTTCAAGTTTCTTTTTAATTGAATTTCGCGTCGATCTGTCTGTGGCGATTTTTCAAAAAAGCTCTGGTTTTTTATTTGTTTATGTTGAAAATGAGAAAAAAATGCTTCCAATTTTTTTTACTTGAAATTAATTTCAAATGCCTGCAATTATTTAAAAACCTATTAATTAACATTTTTCCATATGAAACATTTAATTAAAAAATATTTTTAATTTGCCATCTATGCTGACATATAGTTTGGAAGCCGTTTTTTTTCTAATCGAAAAACTCGACAACAGCTGTACCGATATTTTTGAAATTTTGGACATCGACTCTAGACCCTCAAAGGATGATAATAGAAGAAAAATAATTTCGATATATCAAGGGGGCGTGGCACCTCCCATACAAACTGAAGTTGTCGCACAACATATCTCTGGAAGTATTCATCGTAGAGTGCTGCAACTTAGTACAGAGATATATAATATCAACGCCAAACTCATGGAAAAATTGGCAGTTATTGAAAAACGGTGCGTGGCACCTCCCATACAAACTGAATATCTCACACCGCATACACATTCTAATGTGAGAATCGGTTCATATTTGGGCTCTCAAAATTAATTTGCCCACAGCAACCATTTTTGCCCCACTGTGGGCCGTTAAACCAAAAGTAGAATGCAAAGTGGGACAATGCAAACGCCTTTTTATGAGGAATATTTTGAAATTTTTTTATATCTTTATATTTTTACCCATTGATTTTTTTTTTCGTGCAACACTCCGTGAATTGAACGCAAATGTTGAACGCAAAATCGCCTCATGTAAATTGCCTCTATGGAAAACAAATTTGACTTTGTATAGTCATTAGGGTGGTTCTTAAATGTTGGAAGCAAATTTTTACATTAGATTTCTTAAGCCTCAACCCCTACGTCGATGCTACCGTAGTCGAAGATTAATTTTGGTCCCGATTGGAGACGCTTAAGGTGTGTCGAACAAGGCGCAAAGTTCAGTTTCCTCTATCAAGACTAAAAAAATTGAAATTAAGTTTTCTCATATATTACCCAAAATCGTTACAACCAGAGTGCAAGATATCACACATAAATTTTTGTTCCCAATTTAAATCGGTTAAGTTCAGATTACCAATCAGGACCAAAATTTATATGTGATATCCTCGACTATGCTAGTATCCATTTTTGGTAGTAAATGAAAATAATATTTTGAATTTTTTCAGTCTCTAGAGGCATCTTGCCTTTGACCCCTTTGCGACATGTCATAACCGACTGCAATCGGCACCAAAATTTATATGTGATATCTGTGACAGTTGTGTTACCGATTGAGGGGGTGAGGTTAAAAAAATCGTTAATTTGGTTTTAATGACCACCCTCATTTACATACATATCTAAAGCACTGTTTTTGGAGTATAAAGTTGCAGGTTTTAAAACAGAAACTATATATATGTGCATATGTTTGCAGGTTTTAAAACAGAAACTATATATATGTGCATATGTTTCGCATTTCAGATTTAAAATTGTATTACTACAAGGAATGATGTACACAAGCATGATGAAAAATTGAAAAGTATGTAACATTTTTATACCCGAGAGCACTTGTGCACAAGGGTATATTGATTTTGTTCACATAACAGTTGTTTGTAACAGCCAAAACGAATCGAGATAGATATAGACAAATGTATACATAAATGATCAGGATGAAAAAATAAATCGATTAAGCCATGTCTGTCTGTCCGTCCGTCTGTCCGTCCGTCCGTGTACACGATAACTCGAGCAAAAATTGAGATATCTCAACGAAATTTGGTATGTAGGTTTCCCTTAATCCAAGGTAGGTTGGTATTGAAAATGGGCGAAATCGGACTAAAACGGCCGTAATTTTAGTCCGATTTCAATAATTTTCAATGCTTTGCTTTCATGTGGCAAGCACAATAACCACGCCGAGTTTGGTACAAATTGGTAGAACGGTTACCGATATACATACATATATGTATCATAAGTGGGCGGTGCCCGCCCATTTTCCAAAATTTTACCATAAACGTATTTCTTGGTAAAGAATTGTTGCAAGCATCAATTTTGAATAAATTAGCTTCAATA